>NC_053026.1:430705128-430838617 GCF_003073215.2 Triticum urartu | reverse complement strand
GGAACGTCAAGCTCTAGCAGAGCCGCAGGTTCTCGCCATAGAAGCGGATGTTCCCGCAGCAGCAGATTTGCCTTTAGTCCTTGTTGTCGAGCCACAAGCTCCAGCATGGACACAGCAGATTGTCCGTTTCCTTCAGACAGGAGAACTTCCCGAAGAGCAAGAAGAAGCGGAAAGAGTAGCCCGGCAGTCAAGTATGTACCAGTTTGTCGACAACACACTATACAGAAGAAGACTCAACGGTGTGAAATTGAAGTGTATTCACCGGGAAGACGGACAAAAGCTGTTGGCAGAGATACATGGAGGCATATGTGGTCACCACATTGGCGCAAGAGCACTTGCCGGCAAAGCATTCCGGCAAGGTTTCTTTTGGCCGACAGCCCTCCAGGATGCAACTGCACAAGTAACCAAGTGTGAAGCGTGCCAGTTCCATTCCAAGCAGATACACCAACCAGCTCAAGCTCTCCAGACGATCCCTTTATCCTGGCCATTTTCGGTCTGGGGGCTCGACATCCTCGGCCCCTTTCCCCGAGCAGTCGGGGGCTTTGAGTACTTGTACGTTGCAATCGACAAGTTCACAAAGTGGCCGGAAGTGGAAGCAGTGAGGAAGGTGACAGCACAGTCAGCAGTCAAGTTCTTTAGGTCGATTGTTTGCCGCTTCGGGATCCCTAACAGGATAATCACCGACAACGGTACGCAATTCACGAGCCACACCTTCATGCAGTACGTCCAAGATCTTGGCGCCAAGGTCTGCTTCGCTTCTGTTGCTCACCCGAGAAGCAACGGTCAAGCAGAGAGGGCAAATGCTGAAGTGCTGCGTGGGCTCAAGACCAGGACTTTCGACAGGCTGCACAAGTGCGGAAGAAACTGGATCGAGGAGCTGCCGGTGGTTCTTTGGTCGATCAGGACGACGCCAAATCGAGCCACTGGCCAGACACCTTTCGCTCTAGTCTATGGAGCAGAGGCAGTTCTCCCCACGGAACTCGTATACGGGTCACCTCGAGTGCTCGCTTATGATGAGCTTGAGCAAGAGCAGCTGCGACAAGATGACGCGCTACTCCTTGAGGAAGACCGTCTTCAGGCTGCTGTACGAGCTGCTCGCTACCAGCAAGCTTTGCGCCGCTACCATAGCCGCAAAGTTAACGCCAGAAGTCTCGAGGAAGGCGACCTTGTTCTTCGGCGTGTTTAGTCCGCCAAGAATTCCAACAAGTTGACGCCGAAGTGGGAAGGCCCTTACCGGGTGAAACGAGTCACTAGGCCTGGCGCTGTCCGCCTTGAGACCGAAGATAGCATTTCGGTGAGTAATTCCTGGAACATTGAGCATCTTCGTAAGTTTTACCCGTAAGGCGCGGTTGCCGGAACCTGTTCCGGCAACCACCTTTTGTACAAGTCTTGCCGCCGTTGCATGTAATCCTTTGTACAAAGCCAGGCGTAGACCCCGTGCATAAGTAAAGCTCATATGCTCCACACATCTTGTCAATTTCATGCTTTCTATTTTTTGCATATGTGATCTGACACTTTGTGCAGCACCTACTCCCCGGTAAGCAATAACGTGCCGTAAGGCTCCATATCTTTATTTTCTCCTCTTTCTTTTTTCTCAAGGAAAGGAAGGTTCCCTCGCCCACAAGTTTGCCGGGGGGAAAGGAGAAGATAATGGTATGGACCAGGCGTCGTTCAAGAAAGTTTCGCCTTACCGGGAAGCAAACAACAGAAAAGCTAAGTTGCCAAAGTTTGAGCAATCAGATTTTTTAAAATTTTAAGTTATCTCCCTTGAACGACCGCACTTTGTATGGAAAACCTGTGCGCGGAAGAAACAACTCGTAGCTAGTTGCGCCCTTACTTTGTTTCGAGTCCGCTCAACAACTTAAGTGAGCTGCGACTAGTTGCGACAAGGTTTCTTGTCGGTAGCGGCACCGCCAGCAGGCTGCTGACGTCCCGCACTCAGCGCTCGCGGCTAAGGTGCCTGCACCGGCAAGTTCCTTAAAAGCGTAGGGCAAAAACATACAAAGGGAGGAATCAAGTAAAGGGAATGACATTGCGATCATTACCCAGAATAGAGTTATATTACAAGGTAGCTTGTCGCGGCTCTAACAGATTGTTCTCATAACATGACCAGCAGCGACAACAAAAGAAGAAAACGGGCGGCCTAGTCTACGCGATCGCCCTCAATCCTCTTGATCCCGCTCACCTTGTCCACAATGGGTGCGACAAGGGTCTTGAGCGCCTCCAGATCAGCATCCGGCGGCAGGGTCTTGAGGACGTTGGTGAGGTTGAGGCCCGGGTTGCGGAAGGCCACCTTCACCAACACCTTTTGAAGAGCTCCCGCGCAGATCTTGCGTGACTCATCGGCCAGCTACTTTGGGATCTTCTCCCGGAGCCGCTGGAGGGCCGTCGCCACGCCTTTGAAGGACAAGGTGAGCTTGGCGCTGGGTTGGAGGTTCTCATCAGAGGGATACCCGAGATCCTCCACCCCCAGCTGCGCCAGCTCCCTGTCGATATCTGCGGCAGCATTCACAAGACCCTCCGTCCAGTGCTCCTCATTCTCCCTAAAAGCATTCTGGGCGGCGGCAGCACTCGCCAGCAGCGCCTTGTCGGCCTTGATCTCCTCCTTCAAGGCCACCTCCTTCTCCCTGGCGCCGTCCAGCGTCTTGGTCAAAGTGGTCAGCTTCAACTCAAGATCTGCATTGGAGTCCTTGGCGGCGCTAAGCTCTTTGCCCTTCTCGGCGAGATGAACCTGCAGCTCTGAGTTGCTGTGGGCGTCCTTCTCCCGCTCACGCTTGAGCGCGGCAAGCTCTTCACCACTCGCCTTGAGATCGGCCTCCAGCTGCGCCACCTTCGTCTCCAGCTCCTTGGCGGCCTCGGCAACTGCGGCAGCATCCTCTGCTTGCTTAAGGGCTCCGCCGAATTTTTGCTCACGCGCGGCAAGCTCCTCCTCGTGGTTGTCGAGGTTAACTTTCTGCTGCACCAGCTCGCCCTCCTGCGCAGACAGCTTCTCAGCGGCAAGCCGCTGTTGCTCTTCAACTTCGGCCTTCTCGAGGAAGAAGGCCTTCTGCTCTTCGGTGAGTTGCTCCCGCTCCTATGCCAGGGACCGGAGAGCTTCCTGGTTGAGACCCCGGAGCTCCTCCGCGCGCTTCTCGATGTCCGCTCCCGCCTTCGCGACAAGTGCCTCGCGGGATTCCATCTTGGCTTGTCGCGCGCGGTAGAGCAACAACAACTTCCGCAACAGCCGCTCCTCCTCAGGCTTGCCGCTGCTGCTGCTCGGCGCATCAACTAGCGTCAGCCCAGCGGAGGCGAGCACCTCTCCATCAAAGCTCTCTCCCTCGACCGGCGCCCTGGAGCTTGACGCCCAGGGGAGGTTGATGAAGACGCCATCGCCGGCCTTCAAGTAGACGCCTGGCTGGGGCTCTTCGGAGCCTGGCACTGCGGCAGCGGCGGATGGGTCGGCGGTCGACGTAGCGCCTGGCGCTCCTGCGGCCTCAGGGCCGTCAGTGTGATCGCCAGACCCCTCGCCAGCTGCTGCGGCGGCAGCTTTGGCGGCCTCGTCGCCGGCGGGATCATCAGCGCCGGCTGCTTCTTCAGTGGCAGCGGCGTCGTCGGCAGCAACCTCGGTCTCCATCAGCTCCGCAGCAGACGGGTCTGATGGCCGGAAAAGTGAGAAAAGTCAAGCAAATACCCAAAAATAAGAAGAACCCAAGGGAAGCTTTGGAGAGAAGATTACCTGTACTGGGTTCGGCAGTCGTAGTCTCCGCCGCCGGGGGGACGCTGGTGCTGTCCCTTGACGGAGAACTCTCCCTTGGCATTTCGGGGGCGGCCTCCGGGCGCTCCTGGTGGGGCTGCTCTGCTCCAACAGTCAGATGTCAGCAAAGAAAGAATATCCATGCGCGCCTAACAGCGGAAAGCGAACCATATACTTACGCTGGGGGCTGCTCTGGAGAACAGTTGCCGGGTGCGGCAAGGTTGTCTCGGACGCACCCCCTGCTGTCGCGGTGGGTTCGTCCTCGATGACAATCACCGGGACCTTGCTCTCTTCGCTGCTCTCTGGGACAGAGTCCTAAAAAGGAATAAGTTCAGAGTAAAGCAAATGAGATACAAGACAAAACAGCAAGAATTGAAGAACTACAAGTACAACAAGAGAATCTTACTCTTCTTCTTCCTCGTCGGAGCTGAACGCGGAGAAGTTGAAGTCCGGCTCACGTCCGGCGCGAGGAGGCGGAGGAGTAGTTTTCCTTGGCCGCTTGGCGGGAACAGTGGCGGTGGTCTGAAACGACCCCGCTCCGGCTGCCGCCGCGGCGTGAGAAGCGGCAGGAGCAGAAGCGGTGGTCCGGGTGGACCCCGCTCCAGTTGCCGCAGCAGCGTGAGGTGCTCCCGCGGCAACAGTGCTTGCCACGGTGGAGCGTGTCGCGCGGCGCGGCGACTGTTGACTCGCCCGCCGCCCCGCTACGTCCCCGGCCTTGCGGAGACGCCTTCTTGGTGAGGATGGAGGCTCTGCTTGCGGCGAGCTGCCTGAAGATGAGGAGGAAGAGGAGTTGATCTCCAGCGAGCCGCTCGTATCCTCGGCGGGCTGGCTCGACTCGACGTCATGCCCGGCAAGATCTTTCTCGCCGACGAGCTCCCCTCGCTCGGCACGGCTTGCCGCCTCTGCTGCCTCTGCCTCCTCCACCGTGAATCCAAATTCGCCCGCGGCTGCGGCTGCCACCGCCTCTTCCAGCCTAGTGGCGATGCGTGTCATCTCCACATCGGTGGTGTCGCGGGTGAGGCTATTCTTTTCATCGGAGCGGACCGGCACTTCTACCAAGCCGTCAAAGAACTCCTGCACGACGTCGTCTGCAGGCTCTTGCCAAGTTGGGACAATTCCATGCGAATCGCACAGCGGCATCATTGCACGGATGCGGTCGAGCTCGGAGTTGTTGCACAGCGGAACGACACCCTTCGGCAACCTGAACACTTCGGGATGTTGAGGGTCGTACTTGAACAGCTCCTAGAGCATCGCGTTAAGCTCCAGAATAGTGAAGTTGAAGTTGAGGCCCGGACACAGCCTCATGATATCCGCCGCATTCTTGAATTCCCAGGCAGGTCTCCTCCGTTCCTGCAGGGGGGCAATGCGGCGGCGAAGAAAATCTGCGCCAACAGCGCCTACAGTGAGCCCGGCAAACCTGAGGCGTTGGATCCGGGTGACGGCAATCTTCAGCCTATCGTCTTCCGGGGCCACATCACTCCAATCGCTGCCGCGTGCTACTGGGGCTTGGCGCCGGGCGGTAAACGGCTGCGGGTTCTCCTCGACAATCCAGCACCAGTCTGCTCACCATTCCTCCCACTTGCTGCGGAACTCTCCCTCCAGATAAGTGTCCTTCTTGCCGGCCCTCGAGATCCAGGCGATTCCGCCGGATAAAGGCTCTCCTCTCTCTACTCGGGGCATAAAGAAGTGGCGAAAAAGGGCTACATTGGGATAGACTCCGACAAAGTTTTCGCAGAGATGTGCGAAAACTGCCATGGTCAGAACAGCATTGGGGGTGAAGTCAAGGAGGCGGAACCCGTAGGTGTTCATAATATCGCAGAAAAACTCAGAGAAGGGCGGGCAGAGCCCGCAGTAGAAGAACAAGGCGAAGAAAGGATATCCGTTTGGAGCCATTTTCCAAGCGGCGGCTGGAAGTACCTTCGTGCGCGGATGCGCTCGCGTCTCCGTCAACCAGAAGAGGTAGTAATTCTCCCTCAGCTCCCTCGCTACAAGCTTGGGGGGGAAGATTGCCCGCTCCTTTCGCAGCGCCGCAAGCCGCTGCGCCTCGGTCGACTTCACAACCTTCCCTTTGTCGGCTCTCGGAGCCATGGCAAAAGTGGTGGAGGAGGTCGATGGCGTTGGTGGTGCTGGTGGCGATGGGGGGCGGGGCGCTGCTCTCTTTCATCTTTGGGAAGACGAGGGAGCGGCGGAGGCTTCCGAGATTGGAGTAGCAACCGGCGAATGGGCGAACTACCCCTGTTTCCCATGCTTATAAAGAGGGAGGGGGCGGACGTTCCGCCTTTCCGAATAAATAAACCACCCACGATCTCTCCCACGACGCCGCATTCAACGCGTGCCATTCGGGGAGGGCGCGGTGGATACGGGGAGAGATACGGCGTAACCCAGGCCGCGCATGCCCGTGCCCTGTTTTGAGCCTGGCCCAACAGCGCTCGGCACCGTTTATGGCCCAAGCCCGGGGGCTCCTGTCGGTGTACTAGAGTAGGGGTACCCTAGTATCCCGAACTTGTGCACGGGCAGTCGCAGCATCCCGCGGCAAGGCTTGCCGGGTGACCGCCAAGGTCCTCCGTGGTTCCTTTGGAGCCATTCAAGGACAAAGTATCCAGGCCAAGGAGACAAGACCCCGGCAAGAGGAGCTTGCCAGGAAGGCCAACCAAGGCATCTCAAGGAACTTGCCGCGACGCGCCACGCGTCCCGGCAAGGCCCGGTGAGCGACAAGCTCCCGGACGCGACAAGACAACGACCGCGGCAAGGCGCTTGCCGCGGCAAGCCACCACTCTGTGCCCGCGCTCCAGCACATCCACCAACGTGTCGCTCTGGGACCCTTCCAGGCGTACGTGGCGAGAGGCTGTGCAGCCAGCGGTGCGCGGTGGCAAGCGGCGCTGACAAGATTGCCATCATGGCGAGCGGTGGCGTCCCTGACGGTCCCTTTTGCACTATTTAGGCGACGCAGACGGGCATTTAATGCCCTGGTCCCCTGCCGTCAGGGTTAGGTATGATACACTGTAGCAGGTAGCTGTACCAACCGCAAGACCTTTCCATTTTTACCCTTGTCTACGTTGCCACCTGTCGGTGACCCCTTGAGCATATAAAAGGAGGCCCATGCGCAACGTAGAAGGGGGAGGAGGAGAACACTCACGCTCGGTCTCGTTAGCGGCTGGGGTGTACTGTAGCACTCCGCGCTCCCGAGCAAGAACTCAATACAAACCACAAAGCAGGAGTAGGGTTTTACGCATCCGTGCGGCCCGAACCTGGGTAAACTGCTCGTGTGCTTCGCCTCCATCCGCTCTTCGTGCGACCCTCGCCCCCGCCGAACCGAAAGGGACTCGGTCTGCCGGTCCCATAGGTGCTCGTGGATTAGTCCCCCGACATATGATCCTGGTCATATGTATCTTTGCCAGCATAGCACTTGTATAGGTGGTCTTCACTGGAATGAAGTGAGCAACCTTGGTCAAACGATCGACTATCACCCAAATGGAATCATAACCTGAATGAGTCCTGGGTAACCCCGTGATAAAGTCCATACCAAGTTTATCCCATTTCCAATCAGGTATCGGCAATGGCTGAAGTAAATCTGCTGGTTCCTGATGTTCTGCCTTTACTCTCTGACATACATCACATACTGCCACATACTCGGCAATTTCTCTCTTCATACCATCCCACCAAAAACTTTCCTTCATGTCCAAATACATCTTGGTGTTTCCTCGGTGTATTGAATACGGTGAGTCATGAGCCTCCTTAAGAATCAAATTCCTGATCTCTGGATCATTGGGTACACAAATCCGTTGCTCAAGCCATATGGTTCCATGTTCATCCTCATGGAATCCTTATGCTTTCTCTTTGCTCATCATTTCCTTTATCTTAGCGATACCTTGGTCCAACTTCTGGGCTTCTCTGATCCTTCCCAACAAGGTGGACTGCACCTCGAGTGCGGCAAGATAACCTCTTGGAACTATTTCCAACTGGAGGTCTCTAAGCTCATGACATAACTCATGAGGTAAACCTCCTGTTGTAAGGGTATTAACATAACTCTTACGGCTCAAAGCATCAGCCACAACATTGGCTTTTCGAGGATGATAATGTAGACTCATGTCATAATCCTTGATAAGTTCCAACCATCTCCTTTGCCTGAGATTCAACTCCTTCTGCGTGAAGATATACTTCAAACTCTTGTGATCCATGTAAACATCACATCGATTCCCAATAAGATAGTGTCTCCATGTCTTGAGTGCATGCACTACGGCTGCCAACTCCAAATCATGTGTGGCATCGTTCAACTCATGAGGTCGAAGCTATCGTGAAGCATAAGCTACAACCTTTCCCTCTTGCATAAGAACACCTCCAAGTCCCTGACGTGAAGCATCACAATACACCTGAAAGTCCTTGTGTATGTGAGGCAAGATTAGCACTGGGGCTGTAACCAAACGCTTCTTCAACTCTTCAAAGCTGGCTTCACACTCCTCGGTCCAAACTAACTTGGTGTCCTTCTTCAACAACGCTGTCATGGGCCTTGCAATCTTGGAGAAATTCTCAATAAATCTCTGGTCATATCCTGCAAGTCCAAGGAAACTGCGAATCTCGCCAACTGTGGTGGGTGCATTCCATTCTGTGACTGACGCTACCTTGGTAGGGTCCACTGCAATCCCTTCACTTGACACTACATGTCCAAGGAATCTGACTTTCTTGAGCCAAAACTCACACTTGTTGAACTTGGCATAAAGTTGATGTTCTCTAAGCTTCTCCAAAACTAAGCACAGATGTTCAGCGTGTTCCTCCTCATTCTTTGAGTAAACCAATATGTCATGAATGAATACCACAAAAAAACTTAGCCAAGAACTCCATGAACACCTTGTTCATCATGCTCATAAAATAAGCAGGGGCATTAGTCAAACTAAGGGACATGGCTATATACTCATAAAGCCCATACCTTGTGGTAAAATCTGTCTTGGGTATATCCTTCTCACGAATCTTCAACTGGTGATAACCCGATCGAAGATCGGTCTTGGAGAAAACACTAGCTCCTTCTAGCTGGTCAAACAAGTCAGTGATCATAGGCAGGGGATACTTGTCCTTGATGGTCACCTCATTCAAAGAGCGGTAATCCACACACATCCTCAAGGTTCCTACTTCTCCACTAAGAGTACTGGGGCTCCCCAACGTGATGAACTCGGGCGAATATACCCTTTCTCTAGCAACACCTTAATCTGTTTCTTGACTTCCTCCAAATCATTAGAGGGCATACGATACGGCCTCTTGGAGATAGGTCCTGTGCCTGGCAGCAACTCAATCAAAAAATCAATCTCCCGATCTGGCGACATACCCGGTAACTCCTCCGGAAATACATCAGGATAATCCTTCACCACTGGTACTTCTTCCTAGACAACTCCCATAAGAGAGTTCACCCGAGTCCTCTTAGGCTTAATCCTCCATACATACTTGATCCTCTTATTCTCTGGGGTGGTGAGAAAATCGATCTACTAGCACAATCAATGTTTCCCTCATACTTGGACATCCAATCCATCCCTAGGATGGCATCCAACCCTTGTGACTCTAATATGATCATATCTGTGGGAAAAACATGTCCCCCTATGTTCAAAGGCAATTGGAAACATCCCTGACTAGCCATAGACTCGGCTCCTGGGGAACTCACTAGAATGGGTGACTTAAGAGCTATGGTAGGTAACTTATGTTTATCCACAAATCCCCTTGATATGAGTGAATGTGATGCACCAGTGTCAAAAAGAATGAGTGCTGGAAATGAATTAACCAAGAACTTACCAATCACTGCGTCAGGCTGCTCATAGACCTCTTCCACATTGACATGATTCACAATCCCCTTAGTGAAAGGATTGGGCTTCTTGCCTCCAGAATTCCCATTGCCATTGCCATTTCCATTCTACGCCTCAGGACACTCATTGGAGTAGTGACTTGTCTTCTTGCACTTAAAGTAGGTGATGTGACTCAGATCCTTCTTCATCGGTGTAGAAGAGTTGAAATGCTGTTGATTGCCATTCCCCCCATTGACATTGCCATGCTTGTGACCATGGTGGTTGTGTCCATTTCCTCCATGCGGAATGTGACCACCATGGTTATGATGATTCCCTCCAAACTTGCTAGTGCCTAATCCAGAACTTCCTAAGTACGGGCTGTAGCGGGGTTTCTGTTGAACTCCAGAGTTATACTTCCCATGACCATACTTCCTCTTATGATTCTCCATCTGCTGGTGCTTTCCTTAGAGAATGGTAGCCTTATCAACCAGCTCCTGATAGTTTGCAAAGGTTGCCATAGTCAATTGAACTCCCAACTCATCGTTCAGTCCCTCTAGAAACTTGTCCTGCTAGGCTGCATCAGTGGCCACGTCCTCTGGGGCATAACGGGCCAACCTACTGAACTCATCAACATACTGAGATACTGTGTGTCCTCCCTGGCGCAAGCTGCGAAATTCCTTCTTCTTCAGACTCATGGCTCCAGCAGAGACATGAGCAGTGCAGACCGCCTGCTGGAACTGAGTCCAAGTCACACTCTCCATGGGGTATGTGGCGGTGTAGTTCTCCCACCAAGCAGCTGCCGGTCCATCCAGCAGGTGGGGGGCAAACCTCACTTTCTCAGCATCATTGCATCCTGTTGTGGCCATCTCCCTTCCTATCTTGTGAAGCTAGTCATCTATGACGATCGGCTCCGTGCTGCTGGAGAACACGGGTGGGTTCAGCCTCAGAAAACGGGTAAGACTGTCAACTAGGGGTGGCGGTGGTGGGTTGTTGTTGTTTTTGTGGTTCTGGTTCTAGTTCTGAATGAGCATCTACATAAGAACATTCTGCTGCTGGATCAATTGGATGAGCTCCAGTGGAAAGTTGAATCTGGGGTCACGTCTTGGAGGCATCTGATGGGTTTAGAGTGGATGAGGAATTATAATAGAATAAGGCGTAGTGAGTAAAATCACACTACCCATATGCACATGATAGCAATAAAACTTCAAATCACTCCAATTCAATTTCAAACAAAGAGGTTCACACGAATAATCAAACCTAAGGTAAGCCATGTCACATGATTTGACAAGGTCTTACAAATGAAATAAAACTAATTGGATAACGAAATCGAATTCCTAACTCTCATGGTGGTATAAAATCTAACTCTCATCAGATGAGGACCAGTCAACCATGTCAACATTGGGTGTCCCTGCATCACTCTCTGTGTCATCATCTCCGAGCTCATCATTTTGGTCCCTGTCCCGGCTGACATAGGCACCGTACGAGTGATCCTCCTGGATGTTTTCTCCCTCATCCAGCTTCTCCTCGGCCTCCTCAAGCTCAAGCTTTAGGTCGTCAATCTTCTCATGCAGTGCGTCCAGCTCTCCCTCATGCTCGATGTGATCGTCCTAGAGCTCCTCCTTGAGCTCCGCCTTGCGGGTCATGAGGTTCTTGATGACGATCATGTTGTCAGACAACTCCAGCTCCATCATGCGAATGTGCTCCTCCATGTCCTAGATAAGGGATGCTATCGTCTCGTCCTCCAGGGTATGCACCACGTCTCCATTTGTGTCGCGGCGTCCGTACATCACGAAGGTGGTCTTATTGAGGTCCTCATCATACTCCTCCCGAATGCGTCCGAGAGCAATGTGAGCAGCGATGCCCCTGCCCAAGCCCCATGCATGTTGCAATATCCAGATGGAAGTCAATGGGCTTGGTATGGTTTTCGAGGATGTGTCCAGGGATATGGGCATCGATCCTCCAACATGTCTCCTTGGGCGGGGTGTGTCGGAGTAAATAGCCATGGGTAGCCTAGCCGGCTTCCCCTGGCCCATCTGAAGAAATTGCGAGCCCGTCCGGCTCTCAAGAGTCCAAGACATGGGGCTGCCTTCCCCTTGTTGGCTGTCACCCAGGCCGGCTTCGAGAAGGTGGCCCGACTTTAGCCATCATAAAGAAAGCCATGGGAGGGCCGACTCCGAGAAGCCGGCCGCAAGAAGGCCGACTCCAAGAAGCCGGCTCCCACAAAGCGGTCGAGACTGTACCCTCAAAGTTTGCATCCACCTAGCGGCGATGTGACGGGGCGTGGCTACAGTGAAGCCTGCTACCCCCGAATCCCGGAGCACGCCTGACACAGTGCGCCGTACGGAGTGGTCATGACCCGTCCGGCGCGGCACTGTTGCCATGTTGACCTTGATGTCATCCACGACGTGCTACCAGTACGGCCCGCGGGCGGTGGGCCCCTGCGGGCAGAGAGACACCCGAAGGCGGCCACGCCCCCCCAGTCGGGCCGAGATGAGGCCGGCTCCCCGCAGCCGGCTCGCTTCCCCCCTCGAAGAAGACGCCCCATTAAGGAGACAAGACATGGTAAGGCTATAGTAATCGCCTGCCGGACGGCGGCACTGTAGCCACGCTTACCTCGACAAAGCCCTCGTCATCAGGTTGAGGCAACAGTAACCAGCCATCGACAAGACCCTTGGCAGTGGGGCCTGCCTGTTGCCAAGGAGTTGGTAGCCGGCGGGACCCACCAGCCGGCGGGCCCCAGCAGTCGGCGCAGAAGCCGGCGAGCGCAGTCACAGACGGCTGGGCCCTGCGCCCAGTCGGATTACCATTGTACCCCCGGGGGTAGGCCTATATAAACCCCCCCGGGGCACCCATGCAAAGGGTTTGACCCCTTGCTAGTCCTAGACACCACACAAGGAGAAGAAGCAGGCTAGCCATGCCCTTCTTCCTCCTTCCACCGAACAGCTCAAGGAGCATTGTGTAGCTACTTGTCCATCTAGTGATCATGCGGAGACCCCGCAGAGCAGCAGTAGGGGTGTTATCTCCACGGATAGCCCCGAAGCTGGGTAAGATTCGCCGGCGTGCATGTCTTCGCCTCATCCCGTTTCCAGGCACCGGCGATGTCTTACTGGCTCCCACAATAATAAGCCACCCGTTGGCATATGTCGCACCTACCACCCGACAGGGTGGCTATTAAGGTTCCAGTGAATGTGAGAAGCCCAATCTTCAGGTGCTTCACGATCTTCACCAGCTGCCGTCCAAACACTACAAAAAAGACACATCCGTGACATTTTGGGCCGAACGAAAAAAAATTCTGTCATACATATGACACTTCTATGATGATAATTGTGACAAAACCCGGTATCATCATAGATGTGGTGGGCTCCTACTTCTATGACAAAAAATCATGACAGAAAATGGTCTTTTCGTCCTGGGCAGGCCGGAGATGCAGCTGCATGACATTCTTTGGGCCATCCATGACAGAAAAAACCGTGGAAGAAGCGAGGAGGAGGAAAATTTCGGGGAGTTCCCGGTTACGGTGGGAGGTCGGGGGCCGAGCGATGCGCGTTTCTCTCGTACACATACGCGCGTGTGTGCGAGGCGTTGGCTCTAACTAAACCCGAGAGAGGCGTTGGGCTCTAGCTGAACTCGAGCGATTGCACTGCAGGCTACACGTTACTGAACCCGAGCGATCGATTGATGGCTGTTAACTGAACCGGATCGTGCGATTCCTTCACTACTGCTGCTAACTGAAGCCAATCGATTGGATGAACAGTGAGCGTTGCGGGGGGTGGATGAACAGTGAGCGGTGGCGTTGCCTCTAGATGAACAGGACCCCGTGGTGTGGAGGGCTGGATGAACAGTAGATGGTGGATGGGTGTCCGTGGAGGGGTGGTTGAACAGGACCCCATGGTGTGGAGGGCTGGATGAACAGTAGACGGTGGAGGGGTGCCCGTGGAGGGGTGGTTGAACAGTAGCCGGTGGAGTAGCGCGCGGTGGAGGTTGGATGAACAGGAGCCCGTGGAGGCTGGAGGAGGTCGACGGTGGAGATGAACAGTATCCCGTGGAGTCTCATTTTGCGGTACGCCACACCCCTCCTGATGAATAGGACCCCTGTTTCTACCGTAGGAGGTCCGTTTCGTCCGTTTTGCGGTACGCCACACCCCTCTCGATCAACAGGACCCCCGTCTCGACCGTAGGAGGTCCGTTTCGTCCGTTTTGCTGTACGCCACACCCCTCCCGATCAACAGGACCCCCGTTTCGACCGTAGGAGGTCCGTTTCCTCCGTTTTGCAGTACGCCACACCCCTCCCGATCAACAGGACCCCGTTCCGAACGTAGGAGGTCCGTTTCCTCCGTTTTGCGGTACGCCAGGCCTTGTTTCCATCGCCCGTTCCGTCCAAGCCCTCCCGATGAACACGACCACGCATTCCGTTCCAACCCAACCGGTTGGCTCCCACGCATTTTGTTGCCTCCCGATGAACACGACGCATTTTGTTGCCTCCCGATGAACACAACGCATTCTGTTGCCTCCCCATGAACACGACGACGACGTTGTTTCTCCGTTCCGACCCAGCCATGTACACGAGCCCTGTCCGTACATATGCGTGAGTAGGCGTTCGAGACCCCGCCCCTATGTACACATACGTGGCCGTATTTTCTTTCTTGCACCCTGGCCGTTGTACGTACGTGTACATGCTACGTGCGCCTCTACTATGACACGTGTGCGCTTCTACATCCACCAGTATATATGTACGTACACATTCGCGACCAGAATGACAACGCTACGTACACTTCAACCAGGTGGGTCCCGACTGTCAGGCACTTCATTGCGTGCAAAGATGTAGCTGGTGGGTCCCAGCAGTCAGGGGGGCGAATCGTTTTTTTGCCCGGACGCACTTCCTTGCGTGCGAAGATGTAGCTGGTGGGTCCCAGCAGTCAGGGGGAAATGTTTTTTTCGCAAAATATGGTGGCCCGTCCATTGGGTCCCCGCTGTCAGGTGGAGGAATCATTATTTTGCGCGTAATAAGGAGGCACTTCCTTGCTGTGGCCATGGACCTAGCTGTCAGCCTCTCCACGTACAGTCCACGTCTGATGGAAGTCGTTCCTTGACCACGTTGACCACGCCGCACCGAGAGCACCACAGCGGTGGACGACGGTGAGGACTAGGAAGGGGACGACTCGGAGCCGGGGAAGATGCAGCAGTGGATGCCCACGCGAAGAGGAGTACGAGGGTTCACTGGTTCGGCTGCGGTGTGAGGCTGTTGTCGCCGCAGAATAACAGGGGGTGTGGGTGAGTAGAGGGATGGCCTGACCATCGGTGGGAGTAGTAGGGGGCGGTGAGGCCTCCGCGGCATCACACCCGACCACGGGAGGCAGGAGCACGCGACACGACCGGCGCTGGTTTGGGCGGCTGGAGCAAGAAGACCAGAGGTTGAAGAAGCACTACGGCCGTTGGATGAACATCATATGGTAACAGGAGCTAGAATCGTTCATATTAACTAAGTTGACAAAGCCCTCCATCCCTGTCAACTTGGTAGGCCCACAAGTCAGCCTCCCACTATGCTGGGTTCCAGCTGGCAGTGGGAATATTCATTATTTGTGCGTAACAAGGAGTCACTCCCTTGTGTGCGAAGATAGCTGGTGGGTCCGACATGTCAGCGGGGGGCACGTTATTTTCGTGAAATACAGAGGCCCTTCCGGTGGGTCCTAGATGTCAGGTGGAGGAATCATTATTTTGCGCATAATAAGGAGGCATTTCCTTGTGTGCGGCCGTGGACCCAGCTGTCAGCCTCTCCACGCACAGTCTACTTCCGATGGTGTCGTTCGTTCACCACGTTGACCACACCACGCCGAGCGCATCCAAGGTGGTGGACGACGGCGAGGCCCCGGATAGCAATGAGCCGGAGATGGGAAGACGTGGGAGTAGAGTCGCGGGCGGAGAGGTGTACGAGGGTTAAATGGTTCTAGTACGGTGTGGTTCGGCAGTCGGTGGAGAAGAACAGGAGGTGTGGAGGGGGTGGAGGGATGGCCTGGCCAACGGTGGTGTAGCGCTTCATAGTGAAGCGTGCTAAGCAGAGCTGCTAGCAGCAGGAGGCGGGAGGTGGTCTTGGCGGCGCTAGAGGAAGAAGACGAGAGATTGAAGATGGATGCCAGTCGTTGGATGTAAATCCAATGGCTAACATGTCAGAATCATTTGTTGACTAAATTGACAACGACTTGCATTGGCTTCGACCTATTGGCCCACATTTCAGCCTCCAAAAATGTGGCATGTATTCAACCCATTTTTTCAGAATTTACAGTCTTTGTTTTTGCATGGTAGAATTTACAGTCAATTTGATCTTCTTCTTTTTGAATTACAGCCATTAGCTAGGCTGGGTGAACAAATAATGTAGCGTCCATGCAGCCCATTTATTTTATTTCCTAAAAAATTACAGGCCATTTGCACTTTCTCGAAATACATGATTTTCCTGGGCTGATTCTAATTATAATGTTGGGTTGGGCCAGCAATGTTATCAAAAAATAAAAAGGGGCTGAGCATTTTGTTATAAATATATTTAAATAATAAGTGATATTATTACATTCGTCCTTAAATCTTACCAAGCTTTTGTACACAATCATTAGGATTTTCGTGCCAAAACAATCCAGGATTTTATTTGTTAAGAAATTATTTTTATAAGTTAATCAGATGTGGGATATTGTTTTTCTTACATATGTAATTATATGTTAAATATATGATGACAATAAAAATAATATATAATAACATATAAAATAATTTAAATATATATAATATAGTTAGAAGGGAAACATAAGTTGGACCTGGCGTTCCTATTCTTATATAGAAAAATAGAAGAGACCTCTGCGTTTTCTTCAAAAAAATACATAAATTGGGCTGCCAAAAATAAAACCTCGGATGGGAGGATCATAGGCCAGTCGATACATGACGGCCCTAAGAAAATACAAACAGGCCTATGGACCTCCCATCCGAGGTCGTGGGCTGCGCATGTTAAAAATGAAAGCCTAGACGGGGCAGCCCAAAATCACGTCCAACACTTGCCAAAACTTTGTCCCTCGTTTTCACTATGTTCCGCACACTCGACATTGTGTGGGCATTTTGACTGTGCATCATATGAAGATGTGCTATGCATGAATGTTGATCAGCATGATGTTAACTGGCTGGTAGTTCCATTTTCGACCATGAATAAAACTTCCAACATGATGTTAACCCTGTTTGAAAAGGCCGTGTTAATATAAATGCTCTGCCTCTAAAAGTTGCAGTTTCTTATCTAAAACTGAACTTGCAGTTTCTTATCTGAAACTGAAACTTGCAGTTTCTTCTCTGAGAATCACATTGTCTGCACTTTTATACTCCTATGAAACTATATTTTTTAAGTGCCTAAAATAGATCTCTAGAATTCATAAAATACTTCATATGCTCAATACTGCAAATCTGAAATTCAAAATACATTCATATCTGAAAGTACTCTCAAAATACACAACACAAAACACAATTCAAACCCTACAAATACTGACAACCCTAAGCTCCTCCTGACAATTCACAACCTGCCCGACTATGGGGCTGGGGGGGCAGCCCCCTCCTATTCCTCGGCGGCAGACAGCCGCCCCGTGAGACGATGTGAACAGCGAGGGAGACAATGGCAGGGAAGCGTCGTCGGGCCAACTGCTTTTCTCCTCTTGCAGTTGGGTTCGGTCGACGAAGACTCCACCGGCTCGCTCTGGCAGGACACCCTCACAAACGGCACCCTGTAGATGCTCGATCCTTCAATCTCTGGTGGATGCTCCATCTGCGATCGATACTCCCACCACCGCTCCCTCACGATCGGATTCGGTGAATCTGTTTGCTCCATGGCCCAGAGGAGCAGCTCTATGTACTCTGGCACGACTCCCTTCGGGAGTATCGCCGCCTTTTCGCTCTGTTGCAGATATTTGGCCATGGATGTCGCCGTCGCCGCTAGTTGGTCCTTGTTGTCAAACCAAGACTATATCTCCAACATCCTAGCTAGCTTCACAGGGTCACCGTCTGCGATCCTCACGTATCGGTTGTACTCCTCCATCGATCTACTTCTCCACAGCACCTTCACTCGCCGGCGGTGGTTTTTGAATGGAAGAGGAGAGGAGCAGCGCTGGTTTTGGATTAGAACAGGAGAGGAGCGACGCTGGTTTTGGACTGGAACAGGAGAGGAGGGGCGGTGGTTTTGAAATGGAAGAGGAGAGGAGCGGTGCAGCATTTAGATTGGAACAGGAGAGGAGCGACGGTGGTTTAAGAGGAGAAGAGCGGAAGAGCGGCGCTGGTCTTGGAAGTATTTTTTTGTTGTTTTGCGTATTTTGGGTCAAAGTTTGATCACGCACTGTATTTGACAAGAAAATGTGAATGCATGTCACCAAAATTTGTATCGTTTGGTTCGTATCTGAATGTACTTTCAAATTATATTATTTTTTCAACGTGGGGTCGCTTTCTTAATTGAAGGGTAAATTGATTTTGATTTTGATCCAGTCACAGCGCGCCGGCCCTCTCGTCCAATCCTAAATCACTGCCGCACGCTCCTCTCCCTCTTCTCCATTGCAAAACCACCTCCTCTCCTCTCCATCATCTCCATTCCAAAACCATTGTCTCGCCTCTCCCTCTTCTGATCTTCTCCATTGCAAAACCACCTCCTCTCCTCTCCATCATCTCCATTCCAAAACCACCGTCTCGCCTCTCCCCCTTCTGATCTTCTCCGTTGCAAAACCACCTCCTCTCCTCTCCATCATCTCCATTCCAAAACCACCATCTCGCCTCTCCCTCTTCTCTATTGCAAGACCACCGTCTCTCCTCCCATCTTCCAAAGCTAGCACCGGACCACTCGGAAGGACATCTATGGAGAGGATGCAGCAGGGAATCAGGCAGATCGCCAGCGGCGACCAGGCAAAGTTAGACAGGTTGAAGGAGATCCTTAGTTGGTTTGACAATGAGTGGGAGATTTCAATGACGGTGCGGGCCATGTGTCAATGTATGTGAAAGAGCGAGACGGCGGTGTTGAGGGCGGCGATGTACATGTACTCCTCGATGGCAGTCACGCCGTAGTCCTCCGAGTTCATCGAGTATCTCCTCTGGGCAATGGAGCAGATAGATTCGGCCGAGGCGACAGTTAGGCAGAGGTGGTGGGCGTACTGGTCGAAGGTCAAGCACCTAGAGGATAACAAATCGATCGAGTATGGTGTGCCGTTCGTGAGGGTGCATAGCCAGCCGGAGCCACAGGAGTATTCGTTCTCCCACCGCAAGAGGAGGCTGGATGGCGCGACGTCGCTTCCCCGCTGTTCTCCACGGTTCCCTCGACGCTCTCCTCGTTTCAACGGCGGTAGTAGGGTTTAAGGTAAGCTTCGCACTAACCTAATCTTCCACCTGCTCATGCTTACAATCAGTGTGACAGCTAATGAAAATCATGCTTACAATCAGTCTCCGAGTACTACGCCAATCACCCTAAAATAGCTCTGGGCCTTTGGGTCAAAGTTGTGACACAGTGTACAAATAAATAAAAATAGATTGGTGCTTCTTTCAGAAAAGAGTACTCCCTAGAAAACTGCCAATATAAGCTACTAGTATTTTGTTAGATGATTTGCTGCCGAGAAAGATCCGTCCACAGAGAGCGCCACACATCCCACTGGTGGTGGTGGATGCCAATGCGTGCATGCAGCATGGTTGGTGTCGGTAATTTTTTACTTGGCACACCTCGCACTCTGCATATATGCCGGTTCCATACGTACATTTGTGCAGTTCCACCAAAATGCAGCTGAATAACCCTGTTTGCACAGATAATGAAAAGCGTGATTACATTATAGTGGCACAAGTTTATGAAACACACAAAATAAATAGAAGAAAATATTGTGATAGTATCATAGTATGCTATGCTGCGAGGGCGAGATGGGCCCTGCGACGCCTCATACGGTACGCCTCATACTGGACATCGTCCCAAGTCTCCCAGATACATCTTCTGCCAGTGATGAACATCAGTGTACAGCGGTAGTACAAGGAGGCGCCTTGAGACATTCAAATCTCTATTTTTATACATATCAACTAAAATTAAGCACCCCAGTTTGCAGAAACACTTAAACATTAACAATGGGACTAGTTTATGAAACATACATTAACAAAGAGAAGCACTTTCTTTATCTACATTGGAAATGAAATGATAGAGATTACACTCGCTCTATTTTAACTGTATTATTACTTCATTTTATCAGTGACACTAGGGTCGAGCAGGTGGCAAACGAGGTGTACCATGCGTCACAAGGATGGAGGCCAGGGGTGCTTAGACTGGGATGCTGAAGCTGGCTCTTTCAGTCACCAACATGGATGATTCAATTCATGGGACCTTTTGGTGCAGTTCACCTAAAATGAAGCAATGTCCCGTGAGCTAGCAGCTTCTTCTTCAGTTTTTTTAAGAAAAGGGCCCCAGCCCCGGTTCCATTTCCATCAGAAAACAAAACCCACAGAGCTTCTTCTTCATTAGTTGCAATAAAATTGAGCAACATCAAGGTTGTTTGTGAAGCTCCTGGAATGCTCAACTATAATTTGGATATCATTTGTGCAGTTCAACTAAGATCGAGCGTGAAATTTATATCTCTGTTTGCACAAAAAAGGTGGAAAGGAGGGTGACTAACAAGTGATGAAACATGCATCAAATGAAAAGAAGCATGTTCCTTATCTGAATGGCAATCCTACAAGGACAGTAGCAATTTCTAAAGCACTAGCATTGCTAGATATTAGTGTGGGCATTAGGATTAACTATGACACCCGTTAAATACGACATTACTTTGGGCACGGGAGAGTAGGCGGACCAGGACAGTTGCATTTCTAACGAAAAGAACCAACTTATCTTAATGGAAATTTTAGCAGGACATGTAAAGAAGTGCCATTGATTCATATTACTGGAGGCATTACATTGAAAACAACATTGGTTTAACGTGTCCTTACTTTTAACAGTGCGACTGCTACATTTTATCAGTGGCATTACATAAGAGTGGCTCGGGGCAACAAACATCAGAACAAGATATCTGGGTTGGTCCCATTTTTGTTCGGTATAGCCACCTTATACTATGTGAGGCTAGCAAATCTAGTGCTGGACTTACTCTATTGACTTGTCCCCCAGTCCCCACTTTCTTTCCTTTTTCAACCAATAGATCGGGTTTATATTGAGTTTGTACTGCGTTTCCCTTTATTTCCCTATTAGACCTAGAGACCAGTTGGATAGCCAGTCTCTGCTACTTTTCGCCCCCATTATTTCCTCTTTCGACCAAGTCCTAGATTCAGGTAACAAATCGCCCCACCCCCACCCCCTTTCTTCCTTGTTTGAACCAAGTAGTACTAGATTCGAGTGCATGAACTAGTTTTACCTCTTAAACGTAAAATAATTAGGTGGTTTTCGAACAGCCCGATCGATCCTATCTACGAGGGGGCCTGAGAAATAGTAAAAGATACAAATACAGCAATGTCGGGAGCTTGGGAAGTAGAGAAAGGCCGGTTTCGAAGGAAGTTATACCTGATGGTCACCGGGATGTCGCTAGGTGGGCGGCGGGAGGCCGGATCTGCCCACACTACAGCAGCGAGGAAGATGGGGTCGGAGGCCCTCCCTCGCCAGCGGTGCTTGGGAGAGAACGGCGAGGCAGGCTGATCGGGACGCACCCAGCAGTGGGTAAGAGCCGTCGCCGAGGATGACCACGTGAACGTTGCACCTTCTCACCTTCCCCAGCGGAGAGGATCCGGCTGGATCCGTGACCAGTGGTGAGCAGAGAGAGAGAGAGTGGCCACTGCCGTCGTGTTTAGATCTGGAGAGGCCGAGACAGTGTGAAGAGAGAAACACTAGCAAGCAAGGATGGAGGCTCCTGCCTATATAGTGGAGTAGTACTAGTTTTCTTTTGTCTACTAGAGCTGGCTTGACCTCGTCAATGACTGTCGAGAAGTCTTCATGCACGTGGCCCGGAGGCGCAGTTGTCGTCATTTTGATCTGAAGCGCTGGATTATAACATATAACACGAAAAAATGCCACATGACAAGAAATCGTAACCTCACTGCCCAAAGGAGACAACATGAATCCCGACGGACAAACTAGACGAGGAACAAAGCTCAAATTAAAGATAAACTCATAGAAAAGGGGTCCGTCGATAGATGTCCTAATTAACATAGCCGGCTTGACCTAGATGGCAGCCGAGTAGTCACTGTTCGTGCATGTGCCCCCAATGACTTGCCCAACTCAGTTGTCGCTGTTTAACCCTTGCAGTGATCCGAAGCACATGACACCTAATTTTGTGAGATGACAAGAAACCTTTTTTTAGATTTCTCACCACAACTACAGCCATGTACAACACAACCTGCATGATATGTAGACGATAGCCAATCCAGGCGTGTGTGCTGGAGTCTGGTCACATGCATGGACGAACTGATCTTCCGTGTCTTGCAGGGATCCTCCAGGCACCAACGTAGTACAACACTTCTCTAGTACTATCGCTCGTCTCCCTCTTCTATTAAGTCACCCAACTTGCGGGGCCGGGGAGTGTGCCTATGGTCGGTTCTCAATTGTGGTCCCACATGTGTGTGCAAACGCAATATGACGCGCGTTCCATTCGGAGAGCAGCGTGCCAGACCGACCGACCGTCCGGGGTGCGACGCGAATGCTATGGGCGAGTTGTATACTCCGCACATGTGTACCGCTGTTTTCTAGAAGCTTTGCTCCATGGCGCGGGCGCAATCCATGGATACAAAATTAGTATATTGTATACTATTTAAAAGTCAAGGGCGGGGCTTTTCCTGCGCGGTAGGCGGCGGGGTAGTTCCGCCTAGTCGATTCGACAGAGACGCGAGAAGACAAGGGAGTAGGCTGCTGCAAACGTAGGGCTGTGTGATTTGACAACGAGTTACTGCTGGACAGGTGGGGCCCCGTGATTTGACTTGCCATTATCATTTTAACTGCGGCGCTACGACCGGCGTGAGTCTCCCGATTCCTGACCACCTCCATACAGGTGCCTCTCCCAATGCTCCACCATGTAGTAGAGGTTGGCTCTTGCACGAGATCCCACTTCTCCACTTTTTCCTTGCCTCTCTTTCCACCACATATGCAAAAATGCCATGTAAAGCGCACTATTGTACTTACTTTTAATTGCTCCTACAGGTGCTTAAGCTTGCCACATAGGCATAAAGTCTGATGTGGCAAGTTAATCAAGAAGAGAGAGACTAGTTTGGTGACCCAAGGAAGAAACGGTGCTAAGCACATGTACCAAGGTGAAAATACAATTTTGAGTCTATAGCTAATTAAATGAAGCAAACTTAGCAACACCATTTCATTGGAAGAGGTCACTCCTTGCAAATGCAATAAATACTAGTACTCCCTCTGTCCCATAATATAAGAACGTTTTTGGCACTGCACTAGTGTCAAAAACATTCTTATTTTATGGGACGGAGGGAGTACGAAGAAAGAGATAGAGAGGAGTAAAAAAAATACACTTATAGCCAACCTTATAGCCAACCTTGTTGTAGTATGAGTGACTAAGTGATGACTATGTATGACATGCCAACATCGAATAGCCTAACGCACCGTGTTAAATCTCCAAGGGCGCGACCGCGCGAGTGACGCGACGGTCGTGGTAGGCGCGACCATGATACGGGCTGTTGGCAGCCCTTGGATCTGAGATCAAACGGTGCATGCTAAGTTGCTGAAAATTTGCAAAATAACCCACCAGGAGAGGATATTCACCCATAGGTCTAGAATCACGCCATGCAACCATTCGATCTCAGATTCAAGGGCTCTCGGAAGCCCGTATCATGTGAGAATGGAAATCCACTACCCTGCCATTCGCACGCTGGCAGTTCGCTCCTACTCGTTCCCGCACGTCCTTCAATACTATGGCGGTTCGCTCCTAGTCGTCCCGTCCATTCTCATTATGGCAGTTCCACTAATCCTAACCCTCCTCCCAAATCCATGGCGTCCCAAATCTCCACGATCAGCGGTGAGTACAAGATTAGAACCATCACCGGCGATGAGTTTGACGTCATCTATACCCGCTCTTCCGCGACGGTGAAAGGATGCCTTTCTCGCTTCAGACGCATGTTCGAAGACTCAGATGATGAGTGGGTCGCCGGGCTAGATGTTGAGTACACCACAGTCCTGGGACGAGAGAAGGATCTAAAGGACGAAGAGAGGAAGAAGCCCGCCATGATCCAGGTTTGCGTGCATGACTTATGCTTGGTCTACCACATATGCCATGCAGACGTTGAGTGCCAGGATTTTAAGGACTTCCTCGAGAGCAACCTAGTCAAATTCGTTACTGTAGACTTTGGTAACAACAAAGAAGTCCTGCGTTGGATAGGCCTCGTTGTAGGCAACACCTTCGACCTCCAGAAAAATCGGCTGGTGTCCTCTCGTCAGCCTTCAATGCTGACCCTGGCAGGAGCCATGGTTCATCCTTCGTATGGTAAACTTGAGAAACCTCCATACACGTTTCATCATCATGCATGGCAGCGGAATGTACTAGATATAGACCACATCCACTACGCTGCAATGGATGGCTACCTTTGCTTCACTATCTACAAGTGTTGGATGAAGAGCAACAGCCAAGTGTGCGGATCAAGCAAAGAAGTATCGGCCAAGAGGAAGAGGGACAAGGACGAAGTCGAGGATGTGGACTAGGATTCCGAGTAAGGTGGCAGTGTCGTTGCTCATGGTGGTTCTAATGCAGTGTCTACCGGAATAGTTGCAAAGTTTAATTTCAGGTGTGCTTAATTTAATTTGAGGGGTGTGTTGTGCTGAGCCCCCAGCAGAACTATGTTATGTTTCTTCTCGTTAGTTTAACTCTTCAGTACGTACATACTAGTATTTCTTACATTTCATCTTTTAGTTGGTATAGTACTACCACTTGTTTCTTCACATTATATACGTACAATATATATGGCCAACATCATATAGCCAGCAGTTTAGTTGTCAAAGAATTTCAGGGTGCTTAGTTTTGTCAAAGAATTCTAGGATGCTTAGAGGGTGCTTGGATCCAAGGGACTTATTTTAGTCTGACTAAAAATAGTCTCTTTAAGAGGCTAAAGTTCCAAGCACCCCTGACTAAAGAGGGGCTAAAACTAGTCTTGAGACTAAATTTTTTTAGTCTGGGGTACCCCTACTAAAATGTGTATTAGTCCTCTCTCTACTCATTTAACTCCTCTCTTTTAACACAGGCGAGTTCTGGATTGGAGGGTTTGGAGGAT
This sequence comes from Triticum urartu, assembly GCF_003073215.2. Taxonomy (NCBI): domain Eukaryota; kingdom Viridiplantae; phylum Streptophyta; class Magnoliopsida; order Poales; family Poaceae; genus Triticum; species Triticum urartu. The sequence continues at coordinate 430,813,894 of NC_053026.1, read as the reverse complement.
AATAAATGCTCATTAACTTGATTTTAGCCTTTTTAGTATTTGGATCCAAGCATGGGTGAGGCTAGCATGTTTTAGTAGTACTTTATGCATAATTTGGCGACGAGCGCTCTCTATATGTACCACCTTTTTTTAATTTCAAGTTTTGCTCCATGGCGCAATCCATCGATACTACTGCAGTACAAAAGTATACATTTTTTAAAAGGCTAGAGGGCGGGGCAGTCTAGCTTGGTCGGTTTCACGAGAGGCAAGGGCCTTTGTGATTTGACGGCTCATTACTGCTGGAAGGCGGAGCCTTGTGATTTGACTGCTCGTATAAATGCACCAACGACCTGATCAAGGAGGAGCAAAGAACCGTGCGGTATACTCAAGTTTTCCACTGGAGTAGTACTGCGACGGAGGAGCACGAAACATGGCAGCCCAGTGCCATATGGCGATAAAAATGATATAATTTGCTAGTCATCTCATTGTTAGCATTGTTCTATTCATTCCCTAAAAAAACCATTGTTCTATTCATGCCTCGCAGAGAACGTGACACATGCGGCGAAACACCTGAAGCAAAAGATGAAACACAGGAGCAAAAGAAGAAGGAAGATTATCACCCCAAATGATCTAATTCGCCGCGGAGTCGTAACTGCTTCTTCATCGCCTCCACGACCTCCATCTCCTTGCGCATCTCCTCCGCCATCTTCTTCATTCTGTCCATGACGCGGGATTTCTCGACGTGAGCCTTCATCATCTATTCCACGGCCGCATTACGTACCTTGACAGCAGTCGGGTGCTCGATGCATAGCTTCGCCAACTCCTCCTTCTGTTCCATGATGAGGGCCTGCAGCATCTTCATCGAGGAACTACTATTCTCATGCAGCTTCTTCCAGCCGGCGTTCTTCTCCTTCAACAGGTCTATCTCGTGGCAGAGCTTCGCCTTGTCCTCCTGAAGTCGCGGGATTTCACCTATCGCCTTCTTCTCCACGCAATGCTCTTCTTCAGCAGCATCACCAAGCCGGCGGTCAACTCCCCCTACTGATTGAGCTCAGCGGGCATGTCATCGAGGATCTCCTTCAGCAACTCCATCAAGCCTTGGATGAACTCCTTCTACTTATTGAGGTGCTTATTGACCTGATCGGGCATGCCGTCGAGGGATAACGACACCAGCTCCGCCGGCTCGGCATGTTTTCCTCCGCGGCTAGGGTGCTCCTGGGAGCCATCGCCTACCCGTGAGAGATCTTTCGAGGTCTCTGCGTGGCGGAGAGCCCTCTCTTTTTTCCCGCAGCCTTGGTTGCCGCTCCCTTGTTATGAGTAGTTCTCGACCTAGAGCTCTGCTCACAGGCCATGGCAATGACAGACGAAGAAGAAGCACTTATGAGGAGGAAAGGTAGGGTAATTTTCGGTTAGGTAGTTCCCCTTTTTATAACCTAAGTACTAGCACTAGTACTAATACCTGCATAGTGGGAACACGTTCAGGTTTGGTACATACTAGTAGGTGTGAGCAGGCTTTCGAATGTGATGAAGGTAAAAATTAATTGATGGTTTTGGTTTCGAGGCCCGAAACGGCTCCCGATGAGTTTAGCGGAACATAAATTTCAAGTACTACACTGCTCAAATGCGTAAATATTATGTTACTGTCAAAAATTGGCACAGAATACGAAGGAGACCAATGGAAGTACTACTAGCAACCCACGATTTAACTACTCGCATGCGCGAAGTGGAGTAATAATGTCTTTCTTCCGCCCTCACGTCCACTCAATTTGCATGCGCTGTATTAATTGACCATCAATGAAGTGAACGACTTTACACGCGTCAAATTATCACATGGGGTGGATCTTGGTACAAAATTGCGTCCACCCGTGTACCCGCGTGTGCGTGCGAGGGAATGAGTGCATGCGTGGCATGTGTGCACATCTTTGCTTCGTGCATGTACCGCCAGTATGGCTCAGGGAGGACGAGTACATTCTTCTGGAGCCAGCAGCACGTCACTGTGATCAATCCACGCAAGGAGGTCGCGACAACGCCTCCACATGTGCCACGTGGCTTCATGAACTGTAAGCGAGACACTGTGTAGCGTGCCATTGGTATTCTAATTTACGTGTTTTGCACATACTCGAAGTACTAGTAAGGTGCACATGCATTGCACGCATCAGATTTTGCAACTAAATTATGGATAAATACCACACTATAGCATGTAAGCTCTGAGTCATATATGCCTGATGTAGCCCTTCGTTTAATTCTTATAGTTCATCTCATTCAAAATCAATTTGTTTTTATGAAAAAGCTAAGAACACGGGAATAGGAAAAACATGGGATTATAGTGGAATGTTGTCTTGAATCCTATAGGATTGTACGAGTGTTTGATTGTGCATAGAAAAAACGCAGAATTCTTTCAAAGAGGTTTGAGTGGATGGGATGTTTCCTATGAAATCTAGTGCAAATGAATCATATGGAAAAATTCCAATGGTTTACAATCCTACGAATCAAACAACCAAGATAGGAAAAAATCCTAATGATTAGAATCCTCCAAAATTCCTTTGAGAATCCTTTGAATCAAACAAGCCCTTAATCTATTTTATGATTCATGGAATTATGCATTGAAAAGCATAAAATAAAAACAAACAATGGCAATTCAACTAGAAAAAAGTTTGGGCAGTTATGATACGGAAGATTCTAGAACAAAAGAGAACCACTGTTGTTTTGAGGTTTGTGCATTATGCTTAAGTTCAACCATGGAGTCTGCTAGATTGTACATGTGGCAAAATCCGGTGGGGGGCTAGAAGATGGTGCGAGGGGCCGAGTGGAGGGAGACTATGAAGGAATGCACAAGTGCGAGATCGATATTTAGAGAGAGGGGGCGAACACGTGCGCTGTTGCGCGCAGTGGTGGAGCCATGAAAAATAAATGAGCTAGGGTGCCAAGCATTGCTAATCCTTTACGAGGAGGGTCAATTCATGAACTTAAACCATTTTTAGCAGCAATTGTCTAATGATCATATTCATATTAGCCTCGATATATAGTGATGTTGGGGGGGAGGGGGCAGGGCCCTTACTGCCCCCTGTCTTCGCCATTGTGCACGCGTCTGAGAGATGAAGCAGAAGGCATGGATGATGAGATGGGGACGTTGGATATATAATTAATGTGGGTGTATTAGCTATATATGTTAATCCTATATAGAGAGGTATAGATTGATCGATGTGGACATGGGAAAGAGGGTGAGACATCACTGGATATATCGATTGATCGGTTTGTGTGGAAAACTATGAAAGACCTAGCTATATACACACATACATAGAGGAACATTGATCATTGCGCATGCACGCGTGAGAGATAAAGAATGCCCGATATGATGGAGAGGGGGATGTGTGTGGGTGTGTGCCTTCATGGGAGACCGACCTGAAGAAAAAGATTGCATGTGTGCGATGGATAATGCCGACTGGTAGTGTGTGTGCATGCATGCATGAGAGCAAGTTAGTGGTACAATTATAAAGAGAAGACTACTTTGTGGGTGTAAAAGAATAGGTGAGGTCATAATCAATGTAAAGTTGAATTCAAATATTTGAATAAGAGATCCTGATGTTTGAAACCCATGCATGCATGAATATAACGGAGATCTGCGCGGTGTGGTTTGGAAACGAGCATGTTGTAATGTATACACATTGAACAAGGTCAGACTGATTTGAATTTGAGATACCGATGGCAGACATCATTTGGCCACGTCGCATCCATGGATTATTTTTTATATTTTTTTATATTGTGTGCGGGTAACTTTAACTTTGAAAGATGGTCGTTGGATAAGGCGAATCCGATGGTCCAAAGATGGCAAATTTGAGCACTACTGGCCGTTGGATATCATCTTGATTCCACCAGATTTTGCCACATGTATAATCTAGAAGACTCCATGGTTGAACTTAAGCATAATGCACAAACATCAAAACACAAGCACTTCTTATTTGTTCTAGAATCTTCCGTATCAGAATTGCCCAAATGTTTTTCTACATGATTTGCCATTATTTGTTTTTACTTTATGTCTTACGACGCACAATTCCATGAATCTTAAAATAGATTAGATTTCTTATAAAAACTAGATGATTTTGAATGAATGAACTATAAGAATTAAATGAACATCTACATCATGCATATATGACTCAAAGCTTGCATGCTATAATGTGGTATTTATTAATAATTTGGTTGCCAAATCTCATGCGTGCAATGCACGTGTACCTTACTCTAGTCTAAATGGTGTTTGTGTGTGTGTTGTGCGTGTTGAGGTGCAAATTGTCGTTTTTGGGGGTACACGTTAAGCTTGTTCTTCCGAAATTTCAAGCCGCGCCTTGTTATGCCGAAAATTCAAGCTAGCGTCTCTGTCTATCATGCTGCGAAACTCCCACCTCTTCAACCCGCGCCTTGTTAGCCCGAAATATTTAAGATATATCTTTGTCTCGTTGTGCTCCGACAACTCCCTCCATCTCAACCCGCGCCTTGCTATTCCGAAACTACAACGCGCGCGAAAACTCCCACCTCCTATGAAATCCCGACACGCGAAATTCCCGTGGTACCCCTGAACCGAAAGAACCACCTCAAATCGGTGGGGGTACTTTCGTAACTTACCCCACATTTCGGACAAGCGCGTCTCTAAGCCATGGTTCCCCACTGCCATCCCATCCGCCCACCCATTCGTACAGCGAGGCCGCGAAATCTCATGACGAAACCCCACACCCTGCTCCGTCCGCTACCCAGCCGGAGCCTCTTCCCCGATGACGTCGTCCACAGCAACACCTCGACGTCCCTCATCCACCGTACCGGATGAGGATCCGTCGTCGATCTCATCGTCCCGCTGGTACAGCCACCCCGTCCTCCACCTCCAAGGATCTGCCCCGACGTTCCCCTCATCTTTCGCGCCACCTCCATTCCCACACCGCCGTCTTCACCTGCACCACTGGAAGAGCATCATCACCACCATTTCCTCGAATGAAGCTGTGGCCTAATCGGCGCCACCAAAGAGGTTGTACACTAATCGCCGCATTTTATTCTTGATTCGATCTCACGGTGCTGCCGGCGCTCGGTCCCGAGCCGACACGGCGCGGCTACATCCATGGCGGCGTCGCTGGCCACTTCCTCCATGGCGTCGCTCCCTCGGCGGCGACGTCCACATCAGTAGGAGCTGCTGCTGCTTTAGCTCTCGCTCGCGCTGCTGCTCTGCTCTTGCTCTCGGTCCCCTGCCTGGTCTGCTCTTGCTATTGCTCTTGCTCGCGCTGCTGCTCTCGCTCTTGCTCTTGCTTGCGATGCTGCTCCGATTTAGCTACACTTCAATCGACTGAATCGACTTTTGGGTCAGTCAATTTTCAAGGGGTGGGGGGGAGGGCTTGCCAGGGTGAAGGAAGAACCAGCCGCAGCGGGGAGGGGGCTCGCCGGAGAGGTACCCCACTATCTATCTTAGGGTTCAGGATGGTGGCGGTGGTCGCCGGCGGTGGCGGGGCGTTGGCGGGGCGGTGGCATGGGGATCGCCAGAGAAAAAGCTCGGCACGGGGGGCCTAGAGGGATGGCCGGGGCGGCGGCGGACCGGTGGTGGGGAGTGTTTACGGGGCGAGCGGGGCGGCGGGGAGCTGCTGTTTGGCCGGTGGTGGCTGGTGGCTCAGGGGGTGGAGGTTGAAGATTAACCACAGGCCCTTGATTTCGTATCCAACGGCTGCAAAATTGACTGACCAGAGATGAAAAAGTCAGTCGACCGACGTGTGGCCTCACCTTGCTAGTGCGTTCAGTTTTGACAGCAAGATTCAGTTTCGACAGCAAAATTCAGTTTTGACAGTTAAGTTCAGTTTTGACAGTTAAATTCGGGTTCGACAGTTAAGTTCAGAGATGAGCGGCTGATGTATTTTACATCTAACACTTTGTGTTTATGTATTTTACGTCATGTATTGGAGATGCTATTAGAATTCCACTCAGGTTAACGTTGTTCATTGTCTCTCTTGTCCTGCTTCAGCCTCGGCGTCGTACAACTCACCGGAGCTGCTCCAACGACTAAACCCTCCATCACAGCGGAGCATTACCTCGGGCTCCATCTCCAGACACCTAAGATCTTCTTCCCCTCCTCCGACAGCCAAGTTAGCCGGAGCATCCTCACCGGCCAACCCAATATCGTTGAGATCGACATGGCTTCGCCAAAGAGGTTGTACACTTGTTGCATCTCTTTTTACTCTACATGTTATATATATTGACCATTGAGCACTCATAGTAACGGTATATATGATTATTTTATCCTACTATATGACAAGCAGTGAGGTACCAGGAAACTTAGCTATCCGTTATGGACTCTCTTGAACGCCATAATTATTTATCTCTGCGCGTTTGAGCTGTGCATTTGTCGATGGGCCTGGGAGTTGAGCTAGTATGGCAGTGGCCTGGGTCCAAAGTAATAGAAGTAGCACAAAAACATTTTTTTAGTGTAGGATTTTCATTGCTCAAGCCTGCCTACTAGAATCGCCAGTGCTTGAAAGGAAAAGTGAATGACAAACATCGGAATTGGAAAGTTACCTATGGTACTACTTTTCATGAATTTGCTGCGAAGGAATGGAGGAAAGGAAAACTGTAGGATTTGTTCCTTTAGTGTCTCCTTGAAAGAAAAACTATAGGAATTCTAATTTCCACTTCTCCTCCTTTTCATATTCCTATTCATCAAGCACAAGACTAAGAGATAGTAGCATAATAGCATTATAACCGTACATTTTCTTGTGGTTTGACTTAATATCACCATGCTTTTTTGCATCCTGTGATCTTCCAATTGTTGTGAATCAAACACCCAGATTGGCAGAAATCCTGTGTTTTTAAATTCTCTATTTTGCACGTGCATTCCTATCCCATTCCTGTCTATTTCCTATCCCTGCATTGTTAGAATCCTCAAATTCAAACAAGCCCTTACTCAATTACTTATGTTATAGATATGTGTCAAAGAAAACCTTGTGTGGTTTGTCCTGCTCCTGCGGCACTGTATTCCACCCCAGCTCAGCTGCTCCAATGATGGAAGGGTTCACCACAGCAGGGATCCGCTCTCCAGACTGTCTTTCGCCGCCTCAGATCTTCTTCCCCGCCACCGACAACCACGGCAACAGCATTACCATCATCACCTGAGCAGATGACCTTGAGGGCTACACGGTTCGGCAAGAGAGGTTGTACTCTTCCGTGTCTGCTTACGTTATGCGTCGCTTAATATGATGACATGCTACATTATCATCGTGTTCACCTATTAGACTCCGAGTCAGGTCCAAACTAATGTTGAAACTTGCGTTTTTAAATGGTTGTGGGGTACATATTGGGGCAGCAATCAGTACTATCTGTCTACTATCTGGTTAATCTCCGGTGTCTACTATGAGTTTCATGTTGGGTGCAAACAAAATTAAAGGAGCCATTATATGTATTTTTTAACTAAAGCTATTATCTGCCTGCTATCATTGGTTTTGGGTCTATCCACAGTTTGCTACCATCACTCTGGATTTGTGCATGCACTCCTTACATAATCTCACTACGTTTTATTCCTATGCATGCCAGTTATTGTACACAATGGAACTGATCATGTAGAGCAAAAGAGACGCGCCTTGCGTGGTAATAAAATTTCATGCAGATGTCGTTCCATGGTGGGTGTAAAGGCAGCCCCCCTCCACCCATTTCGGATCATAATCAAGAGGAAGATAACTGTTCTGAGGGGCATTCAGAAGGAGAAGACCACTCCTATTTACCCCATGAGGTCTTCGCTCTAACTTGGCATGCTGATGTTGGTAATATCATGCATATGGTGCCTTGCATTGCTTACTGTATACATTAAAGATGTCATCTGCTTAGTTTAGACATGCTTTGTGTCAATGTCATTTGTTTAGTTTCTTTATCGTATATGCTAATCATGCAATGCCATCTTGTCTAGCCAGGCATCATATATGTGAATTTTGCAATGCCACCCTGGTTAGCCAGTCATCTTATATGTGAATTATATCATGCGATCATTTTTTATTACGTGTTAAATTTGTCAACAATTTTAGTACATTCAATTACTCTTCCTGTGCATCGGCCATTCGGTACGGTCATGGAAAAATCTGGAGTGGAAACAAGGTCTTCAGAGCAGACAATGCTATCTGACGAAGCGCATGTCTTGCTGGTTACCGATAGCTCCTCAGAGGAGGATTGAGAGACAGATGACCAGTCATATTTCCCCCCGAGGTGCATGCCCTAACTTGGTAGGGTTATGTTGCTCATATCATGCGTATGGTATCTTGCATTGCTATGTCATTTGCTTAGTTTAGACATGCTTTGTGTGAATGCCACCTATTTAGTGTCTAATTACCATATATGTGAATTATGCAATGCCATCTTGTTGCAAGACATTATATATGTGAATTATGCAATGTTATCTTGTTGCAAGGCATTATGTATGTGAATTATGCAATGCCATGTTGTTTAGGCAAGCGTCATATATGTGAATTATATCATGTCGTCCTTTTTTTGTATTTCTCATTGCTTTTGTCAACAATGTTTGTATATTCAATTGCTCTTCCTGTGCATCAGCCATTTGAATTGGTGATGGAGAAATCTGGAGTGAAAACAAGGTCTTCAGAGCAGACAATGCTACCTGCTGAAGCAGATATCTTGCTGGTTACAGATAGCTCTTCAGAGGAGGATACAGAGGCAGATGACCAGTCCTATTATCCCCCTGAGGTGTATGCTCAAACTTGGTAGGGTTATATTACTCATATAATGCATATGTTGTATTGAAATGCTTAGTTTTTACATCATATACACAATATTGAATGTCATCTCCTTAGTTGACACATCATATATGTGATTGCCCTCTGCTCACTTCCTTAGTATATAAATCATATATTTGAATTATGTCATGCCATGATGTTTACATAGACAGCATGTATCTGAATTATGGCATGCCAACCCATTTTCTAAAGACATAATATAGTTATATCATCTCATCCTGTTTACATAGTCATCATATTTTAAATTATGTCATTCTATCCGTGAATTATATCATGCCATCATGTTTCCATCGATGGCATGTTTGTGATTTATGGCATGCCAACCACTTTAATAGACACATCGTATAGTTATATCATGTCATCCTGTATACATAGTCATCATATTTTGAAGTATGTCATTCTATCATGTTTAGCTAGCCATCATACATGTGAAATTGTGTCATGCTATCCTGTTTAATTAGCCATCATATATGTGAAATTATGTCCTGCTATTCTGTTTGCTTAGACAACATAAATGTGAATTATTTCATGCCCTGTTTTCTTCCCTACTATCCATTGCACCTGTCTATCTTACAATGTCTGTACATTCAATTACTTTTCTTGTTTATCAGCAATTTCAGTTGGTGGGAGTGATGGCAGTATCTGTGGAAGTAAAAACACGGTCTTCAGAAAAGATCGTGCTACCTGTCGAGGCAGATAGAACCACGGTTGTACTTGCCCAAGAACCAGCCCCACCACACATAACCCACACTCATGCAGATTGTACCCCTACCTAGTTGGACAGAGAACCAGCTACACCCCTTCTAACCCCAACCCCAGCAGACAGACACCCAGTTCCCGTTGACACAACACCGTCTCCACCACAGAGCACCCAAACACGAGCAGTTAGTAAGGCAACTGCTGTGCCCAAACCACGAGTGAGGGAGTCCTGGATTAGGGGGTATCCAGACAGCTGGATTATATCCTTTAGCCGGACTGTTGGACTATGAAGATACAAGATTGAAGACTTCGTCCCGTGTCCGGATGGGACTCTCCTTGGCGTGGAAGGCAAGCTTGGAAATACGGATATGTAGATCTCCTTCCTTGTAACCGACTCTGTGTAACCCTAGCCCCCTCCGGTGTCTATATAAACCGGAGGGTTTAGTCCGTAGGACAACATACAATCATACCATAGGCTAGCTTCTAGGGTTTAGCCTCTCTGATCTCGTGGTAGATCTACTCTTGTACTACTCATATTATCAAGAACAATCAAGCAGGACGTAGGGTTTTACCTCCATCAAGAGGGCCCGAACCTGGGTAAAACATCGTGTCCCCTGCCTCCTGTTACCATCCGCCTTAGACGCATAGTTTGGGACCCCCTACCCGAGATCCGACGGTTTTGACACCGACATTGGTGCTTTCATTAAGAGTTCCTCTGTGTCGTCATCATTAGGCTTGATAGCTCCTTCGATCATCGATAGCGATGCAGTCCAGGGTGAGACTTTTCTCCCTGGGCCGTTCTTTGTATTCAGCGGCTCCGCATTGCGAGCCAACTCGCTTGGCCATCTAGAGCAGATCGAGAGCTACGCCCCTGGCTATCAGGTCAGATTTGGAAACTTGAACTACACAGCCGACATCCATGGAGACTTGATCTTCAATGGATTCGAGCCCTTGCCAAGTGCGCCGCACGGTCACGATGAGCACGACTTAGCTCTACCATCGGACAGTTTTCGGGAGATCGCACCGGCGATCGCTCCGACCATCAAATCGGAGCCAATTGCCCCATCCAGTGACGGGTGGATAGACCCCACCACGGAGGCCGCACTCTCATCGGCGATCGAGCCGAGTATCGACCTTACCCTTCACGAGAGCCGTGACGCCAAACTGCCGGATTCTTCCCCGGCCACAGACTCCGAACCGCCTGCGCCCGTGCCTATCGAATCCAATTGGGCACCGATCATGGAGTTCACCTCCGTAGATATCTTTCAGCACTCCCCCTTCGGCGACATACTGAACTCATTAAGGTCTCTCTTTCTGTCAGGAGAGCCCTGGCCGAACCATGTCCGACAGAATTGGGATGCAGATGACGAACAAATTCGCCGCCCACCCACCACCCACTTAGTAGCCACTGTCGACGATTTGACCGACATGCTCGACTTCGACTCCGAAGGCATCGACGGTATGGACGACAATGCATGAGACGAACAGGAACCACTGCGCACAGGGCACTGGACGCCCACTTCATCATATGATGTATACATGGTGGACACACCCAAAGAAAACGACGACGAAGAACGGAAGGACGCAACGAAGGGTTGTTCCCTCGAGAAGCAGTCAAAGCGGCGACGTAAGTGCCGCTCCAAATCCCGCCTCGACAGAAGCAGCGATCATATAAACCCAGCGATAGAGCAAGGCGAGCCAGCTGACGACAAACACGACACTGAACCATCGTCCGACCACGGCAACATGGAGAATCAAACCGAACAACCCGACTCCGTCGAAGATAACAGTCCAGATAACATCACACCGGACAGGCACCCAGAGCAACAGAATACCCATAAAAGGCTTGTTGCCACTACGAGGAGTCTGAAAAAGCAGAAGCAAAGGCTTAGGGCTGCACAAGACACACTCAGAATCAGATGGAGTGAAGTACTCAACACTGAAGCGAAGTACGGCGGTAATCGCCACACCAAGAGCTACCCGAAGCGAAAGTTGCTACCTGAATTCGATGAGGAGGCCTTAGATCCCCCGCAATCAAAAAACAAAACGGCCATCCAGTCGGATAGACGACCTCGTGGCCAACATAGAGCGGCAAACGACGCCGCACATAAGCCAGTACGCGATCCGCGTGAGGGCTCGCATCAAAAGGACGGCGCAACCAGATCCATCTACGGGCCACGCAAGCGCGCTCCAGCATGCAATGCAACACAACAAACATCCCAACACCACAGTACACCCAAATACAGGGATGCCGCACACCCCCTATGTTTCACCGATGAGGTGCTGGACCACGAATTTCCAGAGGGATTCAAACTCGTAAACATAGAGGCGTACGACGGAATGACGAACCCTGCGGTCTGGATTGAGGAATACATCCTCCATATCCATATGGCTCGAGGAGAAGATCTCCACGCCATCAAGTACTTACCCCTCAAGCTCAAAGGGCCAGCTCGGCACTGGCTTAAAAGCCTCCTTGAAAACTCCATTGGAAGCTGGGAAGAGCTCGAAGATGCTTTTCGGGCAAATTTTCAAGGGACCTATGTCCGACCATCGGATGCAGACGATTTGAGTCATATAACTCAACAGCCCGGAGAGTCATCCTGAAAGCTTTGGAATAGGTTCCTCACTAGAAAGAACCAAATAGTCGACTGCCCAGACACTGAAGCCTTAGCAGCTTTTAAGCACAGCGTTTGAGACGAATGGCTTGCCAGACACCTCGGCCAAGAAAAGCCGAGAACAATGGCAGCATTAACAAGCCTCATGACCCGCTTTTGCGTGGATGAGGATAGCTGGTTAGCCCGATGCAGCACCGGCGATCCAAGTACATCCGAAGTCAGGGACGAAAACGGGAAACCACTACTTAGCAAAAACAAGCGCCAGAATAACGAAGACAACCCAAAGAGCACGACGGTAAATGCCGAATTTAGAAGCTATCGGCCAGGTCAACAAAAACTGCCCTCTAAAGGCTACAGAGATGAACTGTCTAGCCTAAACAAGATTCTGGATAAAATATGTCAGATCCACAGCACCCCCGATAATACTGCAAATCATACCCATAGAGAATGTTGGGTTTTCAAGAAGTTTGGCAAGCTCAACACCGAACATAAGGGGCAGGATACACCAAGCAAAGACGAGGACGAGCCTCGCAAGCAAAGCACTTGGGAACAGAAGAAATTCCCACCAGAAGTCAAAACAGTAAACGTGTTACACGTAACAAAGGGGAGAAACAAAGTGGCACTCCTAGTGACACATGCCCCAGTACCTATCACCGCGGGGCTCTGCCACTAGTCGTCCCAACCGATCACTTTTGACCATCGGGATTACTCGGCAAGTATCCAGCGGGAAGGATGGGCTGCCTTGGTATTAGACCCAATAATTGACGGATACCACTTCACACGAGTCCTGATGGACGGCGACAGCAGATTAAACCTGATACATCAGGACACAGTCCGCAAAATGGGGATAGACCCAACAAAAATTAGCCGTGGCAATACTACCTTTAAAGGAGTAACGCCAGGCCCAGAGGCCCATTGCACGGGCTCCCTGCTACTAGAGGTTATATTCGGCTTTCCCGATAACTTCCGCAGCAAAAATTTAACGTTCCACATCACTCCGTTCCAAAGTGGTTATCAAGCACTACTCGGACGCGAAGCTTTCACTCGCTTTAACGCAATACAAATTACGCTTCTCTCATGCTTAAGATGCCCGATCCATGTGGCATGATTACAGTAAATGGAAATATTGAGCACTCCTTGCGCGCGGAAGACCGCCCGGCTGCCTTGGCAGCCGCACACTAAACGGCCTCACCAACTAAAGCATCTGACAGGTCGTTAAGACCATGGACGCGGTTGGACGAGTCCGCGTAGCTATATGTAATTGATACAGGTGACCATCGTGCTACACCCGTCCAGAATACAGCACAACGGAGACACAGGCGCAGACGTGCAACAGGGGCCCGTTCCAAGGATTCTTTTTAGATTAAGACCCTGCGTAAACCTTTTTTACTGTCTCTTGTTGATACACATCCCTCGGATTCTCAGTACAATTGAGAAGGATGTTGACATATTGGCATGTGGCCACGTCAGAATATTGCACGTACCTGGACACCAGGGGCTTATTACAAAGGGCACTGTTTAGGCCCGGTTTACATCATAAAGACCGAATACCTTAGGGAGTGTTTGGCGTCGCGAGTTTGGCCTTATATGCATCAGCTCCGAATCATGTCTTTGGTCAACTGTTGGGTTTGCCCGGCTCCGGTGTTTTGCTGCCTTACGTTCCACTCTATCGGCTAAGGCGGCACCAGGAAAACTACTGCGATTGTGCCCTGGTTCATCCGGACGAGCACCTCAGTAGAGAAAGCCGAAAAATAACTGTCATGATATAGCGAGACTGGTCAACCACTCGATGACCTAGCGGAATCTTCGGGATTCCTCCGCCTTAACGAAGGGCCGTTTCCCGGCCAGGCATGTACGTGCCCCGAATCCGGATGAGCACGGAGCCACCAGGGGCTATATAGTGATACGTCTCCAACGTATCTATAATTTTTGATTGCTCCATGCTATATTATCTACTGTTTTGGACTATATTGGGCTTTATTTTCCACTTTTATATTATTTTTGGGACTAACCTATTAACCGGAGGCCCAGCCCAGAATTGTTGTTTTTTTGCCTATTTCAGTGTTTCAGATAAACGGAATATCAAACGGAGTCCAAACAGAATAAAATCTTCGGGAACGTGATTTTCTCACCGAACGTGATCTAGGAGACTTGGACCCTGCTCCAAGGAACAAAAGAGGCAGTCAGGAGGGTGGGGGCGCCCCCCCTAGGGCGCGCCCCCTGCCTCGTGGGCCCCTTGTTGCTCCTTTGGCGTACTTCTTCCTCCTATATATACACATGTACCCCCAAACGACCCAAGGAGGAGCCAAAAACCTAATTCCACCGCCGCAACTTTCTGTATCCACGAGATCCCATCTTGGGGCCTGTTCCGGAGCTCCGCCGGAAGAGGGCCGTCATCACGGAGGGCTTCTACATCATCCTAGCCCCTCCGATGAAGTGTGAGTAGTTTACCTCAGACCTTCGGGTCCATAGTTAGTAGCTAGATGGCTTCTTCTCTCCCTTTGAATCTCAATACAAAGTTCTCCCCCTCTCTTGTGGAGACCTATTCGATGTAATCTTCTTTTTGCGGTGTGTTTTTTGAGATCGATGAATTGTGGGTTTATGATCAAGTCTATCTATGAATAATTTTTGAATCGTCTCTGAATTCTTTTATGTATGATTGGTTATCTTTGCAAGTCTCTTCGAATTATCCGTTTGGTTTGGCCAACTATTCGTAGTTCTTGCCATGGGAGAAGTGCTTAGCTTTGGGTTCGATCTTGCGGTGTCCTTACCCAATGACAGAAGGGGAAGCAAGGCACATATTGTATCGTTGCCATTGAGGATAACAAGATGGGGTTTATTTCATATTTCATGAATTTATCTCTCTACATCATGTCATCTTGCTTAAGGCGTTACTCTGTTTTTAACTTAATACTCTAGATGCATGCTGGATAGCGGTCGATGAGTGGAGTAATAGTAGTAGATGCAGAATCGTTTCGATCTACTTGTCACAGACGTGATGCCTATATACATGATCATGCCTAGATATTCTCATAACTATGATCAATTCTGTCAATTGCTCAACAGTAATTTGTTCACCCACCGTAGAATACTTATGCTCTTGAGAGAAGCCACTAGTCAAACCTATGGCCCCCGGGTCTATTCTCATCATATCAATCTCCATCACTTTAATCTTGCTTTGCTTTTTTACTTTGCCTTTACTTTTTACTTTACATCTCTATACCAAAAATACCAAAAATATTATATCTATCAGATCTCACTCTCGTAAGTGACCGTGAAGGGATTGACAACCCCTAATCGCGTTGGTTGCGAGTAGCTATCGCTTTGTGTAGGTACGAGGGACTTGATCGTTGGCTCCTACTGGATTGATACCTTGGTTCTCAAAAACTGAGGGAAATACTTACGCTACTCTGCTGCATCATCCCTTCCTCTTCGGGGAAAACCAACGCAAGCTCAAGACGTAGCAAGAAGGATTTCTGGAGCCGTTGCCGGGGAGTCTACGCAAAAAGTCAACATACCAAGTACCCATCACAATCCCTATCTCTCGCATTACATTATTTGCCATTTGCCTCTCATTTTCCTCTCCCCCAATTCACCCTTGCCGTTTTATTCGCCCTCTCTCTCTCTATCCTCCCTCTCTATTTTCCTCTTTTTGCCCATTTGTTTTTGTTTGCTTGTGTGTTAGATTGCTTGCTTGTCGCGATGGCTCAACCGATATTTGGTGATCTTCACCTTAAAAGGTTAGAGGAGATCAAAACTAATGTTAGGAAGTTTATGGTTTTGCAATTTGAGCATAATAATTTCTTTAGAAATGAGCTTAAGGAACAAAAAAGTTTTATGAGTTATATAAATAAAGAGCTTGATGATATGTCTAAATAATTTGAGGGTATAAGATCCCAAATTGCTTGTCTAGAAAAGATGACTGCTGAAATTTCGGACATGCAAGCCACCTTAGTTAATAAGATGGCTGCTAAACCGGATACCTATGAGAATCAAGATGAAGATCTAAAAGTTATTGATGTGTCACCTATTAAATATTTATTTTGCAATATGAATCTTGATGAAACTGAATATGATCTTCCTTTACCTAGAAGGCGTTCTCAAAATTCGAAGTATTTAGATCTTAATGATGAAATTGATGAAAGTGGGATTGAAAGAAATAAAAATTTAGATGTTGCTAAACCCACTATATTGGATTTCAAGGAATTTAATTATGAAAGTTGCTCTTTAATTGATTGTATTTCCTTGTTGCAATCCGTGCTAAATTCTCCACATGCTTATAGTCAAAATAAAGCCTTCACCGAACATATTGTTGATGCCTTGATGCAATCTTATGAAGAAAAACTTGAGTTGAAAGTTTCTATCCCTAGAAAACTCTATGATGAGTGGGAACCAACTATTAAAATTAAAATTAAAGATCATGATTTTTATGCTTTGTGTGATTTGGGTGATAGTGTCTCTACTATTCCCAAGACTTTGTGTGATTTACTAGATTTCCGTAATTTTGATGATTGCTCTCTAAACTTGCATCTTGCGGATTCCACTATTAAGAAACCTATGGGAAGGATTAATGATGTTCTTATTGTTGCAAATAGGAATTATGTGCCCGTAGATTTCATTGTTCTTGATATAGATTGCAATCCTTCTTGCCCTATTATTCTTGGTAGACCTTTCCTTAGAACGGTTGGTGCGATTATTGATATGAAGGAAGGGAATATTAGATTTCAATTTCCATTAAAAGGTCATGGAACACTTTCCAAGAAAGAAAATAAAATTACCATATGAAACTATCACGAGAGCCACTTATGGATTGCCTGCCAAAGATGGCAATACCTAGATCTATCCTCGCTTTTATGCCTAGCTAGGGGCGTTAAACGATAGCGCTTGTTGGGAGGCAACCCAATTTTATTTTTATTCCTTGCTTTTTTCTCCTGTTTAGTAATAAATAAATTATTTAGCCTCTGTTTTGGTTGTGTTTTTTGTGTTTAATTAGTGTTTGTGCCAAGTAGAACCGTTGGGAAGACTTGGGGAAAGTCTTGTTGAACTTGCTGTAAAAAAACAGAAACTTTAGCGCTCACGAGAACTGCTGTCATTTTTATTTTAAGAGTGATATTTAGTTAATTATTTTTGCAGATGATTAGTAGATAAATTCCTCACGTCCAGAAATTTATTTTAGAATTTTTGGGGTTCCAGATCTTGCGCTAGCTACAGATTACTACAGACTGTTCTGTTTTTGACAGATTCTGTTTTTCGTGTGTTGTTTGCTTATTTTGATGAATCTATGGCTAGTAAAATAGTTTATAATTCATAGAGAAGTTGGAATACAGTAGGTTTAACACCAATATAAATAAAGAATGAGTTCATTACAGTACCTTGAAGTGGTCTTTTGTTTTCTTTTGCTAATGGAGCTCACGAGTTTTCTATTTTGAGTTTTGTGTTGTGAAGTTTTCAAGTTTTGGGTGAATTCTTTTGATGGATCATGGAACAAGGAGTGGAAAGAGCCTAAGCTTGGGTATGCCCATGGCACCCCCAAGATAATCCAAGGACACCAAAAATTCAAAGCTTGGGGATGCCTCGGAAGGCATCCCCTCTTTCGTCCACTTCCATCAGTAATTTACTTGGAGCTATATTTTTATTCACCAACATGATATGTGTTTTGCTTGGAGCGTCTTGTATTATTTGTGTCTTAGTACGCCACAATCTTCCTTGCTGAACACACCTTTTGAGAGAGCCATACATGAATTAAAATTTGATAGAATACTCTATGTGCTTCACTTATATCTTTTGAGCTATGTAGTTTTGCTCTATGTGCTTCACTTATATCTTTTGAGCTAGATAATTTTGCTCTATGTGCTTCACTTATACCTTTTGAGCGTTATAATTTTGCTCTATGTGCTTCACTTAGATCTTTTAGAGCACGGTGGTGGATTTGTTTTAAAGAAACTATTGATCTCTCATGCTTCACTTAAATTATTTTGAGTCTCTTAATAGCATGGTAATTTGCTTAATAATAATATGCTTGGTATTCAAGATTTGTGAAACTTTCTTTTGAGTGTGTTGAATACTAAGAAAAGATTGAAGCATGATAATTGTTTTGAGATATGGAGGTGATAATATTAAAGTCATGCTAGTTGAGTAGTTGTGAATTTAAAGAATACTTGTGTTAGAGTTTGTGATTCCCGTAGCATGCACATATGGTGAACCGTTATGTAACGAAGTCGGAGCATGATTTGTTTATTGATTGTCTTCCTTATGAGTGGCGGTCGGGGACGAGCGATGGTCTTTTCCTACCAATCTATCCCCCTAGGAGCAAGCGCGTAATACTTTGCTTTGATAACTTCTAGATTTTTGCAATAAGTATATGAGTTCTTTATGACTAATGTTGAGTCCATGGATTATACGCACTCTCACCCTTCCACCTTTGCTAGCCTCTCTAATACCACGCACTTTTCGCCGGTATCATACACCTACCATATACCTTCCTCAAAACAGCCACCATACCTACCTATTACGGCATTTCCATAGCCATTCCGAGATATATTGCCATGCAACTTTCCACCATCTAGTTCATCATGACACATTCATCATTGTCATATTGCTTAGCATGATCATGTAGTTGACATAAGTATTTGTGGCAAAGCCACCGTTCATAATCTCTTCATACTTGTCACTCTTGATTCATTGCATATCCTGGTACACCGCCGGAGGCATCCATATAGAGTCATACTTTGTTTTAGAATCGAGTTGTAATCATTGAGTTGTAAATAAATAAAAGTGTGATGATCATTATTCAATAGAGCATTGTCCCAATAAAAAAAGGAGAAAGGCCAAAGAAAAAAAGAAGGCCCAAAAAAAAGAAAATAAATAAAAATGGGCAATGCTACTATCCTTTTTCCACACTTGTGCTTCAAAGTAGCACCATGATATAGCAAGTCTCATATATTGTGCTTCAAAGTAGCACCTGTTCTTCATATAGAGAGTCTCATATGTTCTCACTTTCATATACTAGTGGGAATTTTACATTATAGAACTTGGCTTGTATATTCCAATGATGGGCTTCCTCAAAATTGCCCTAGGTCTTCGTGAGCAAGCAAGTTGGATGCACACCCACTAGTTTCTTTTTGAGCTTTCATACATTTATAGCTCTAGTGCATCCGTTGCATGGCAATCCCTACTCACTCACATTGATATCTATTGATGGGCATCTCCATAGCCCGTTGATACGCCTAGTTGATGTGAGACTATCTTACCCTCCTTTTTGTCTTCTCCACAACCACCATTCTATTCCACCTATAGGGCTATATCCATGGCTCACGCTCATGTATTGCGTGAAGATTGAAAAAGTTTTGAACAAGTTAGAGTATGAAACAATTGCTTGGCTTGTCATTGGGGTGGTGCATGATTTAAATACTTTGTGTGGTTAAGATGGAGCAAGCCAGACTATATGATTTTGTAGGGATAACTTTCTTTGACCATGTTATTTTGAGAAGACATAATTGCTTTGTTAGTATGCTTGAAGTATTATTATTTTTTATGTCAATATAAACTTTTGTCTTGAATCTTTCTAATCTGAATATTCATACCACAGTTAAGAAGATTTACATTGAAATTATGCCAAGTAGCACTCCGCATCAAAAATTCCCTTTTTATCATTTACCTACTCGAGGACGAGCAGGAATAAAGCTTGGGGATGCCTGATACGTCTCCAACGTATCTATAATTTTTGATTGCTCCATGCTATATTATCTACTGTTTTGGACTATATTGGGCTTTATTTTCCACTTTTATATTATTTTTGGGACTAACCTATTAACCGGAGGCCCAGCCCAGAATTGCTGTTTTTTTGCCTATTTCAGTGTTTCGGATAAACGGAATGTCAAACGGAGTCCAAACGGAATAAAATCTTCGGGAACGTGATTTTCTCACCAAACATGATCCAGGAGACTTGGACCCTGCTCCAAGGAACAAAAGAGGCGGTCACGAGGGTGGGGGGCGCCCCCCCTAGGGCGCGCCCCCCTGCCTCGTGGGCCCCTCGTCGCTCCTCCGGTGTACTTCTTCCTCCTATATATACACACGTACCCCCAAATGATCAGAGGAGGAGCCGAAAACCTAATTCCACCGCCGCAACTTTCTGTATCCACGAGATCCCATCTTGGGGCCTGTTCCGGAGCTCCGCCGGAAGAGGGCCGTCATCACGGAGGGCTTCTACATCATCCTAGCCCCTCCGATGAAGTGTGAGTAGTTTACCTCAGACCTTCGGGTCCATAGTTAGTAGCTAGATGGCTTCTTCTCTCCCTTTGAATCTCAATACAAAGTTCTCCCCCTCTCTTGTGGAGATCTATTTGATGTAATCTTGTTTTTGCAGTGTGTTTGTTGAGACCGATTAATTGTGGGTTTATGATCAAGTCTATCTATGAATAATATTTGAATCTTCTCTGAATTGTTTTATGTATGATTGGTTATCTTTGCAAGTCTCTTCGAATTATCCGTTTGGTTTGGCCAACTAGATTGGTAGTTCTTGCCATGGGAGAAGTGCTTAGCTTTGGGTTCGATCTTGCGGTGTCCTTACCCAGAGATAGAAGGGGCAGCAAGGCACGTATTGTATCGTTGCTATCGAGGATAACAAGATGGGGTTTATTTCATATTGCATGAATTTATCTCTCTACATCATGTCATCTTGCTTAAGACGTTACTATGTTTTTAACTTAATACTCTAGATGCATGCTGGATAGCGGTCAATGAGTGGAGTAATAGTAGTAGATGTAGAATCTTTCGATCTACTTGTCATGGACGTGATGCCTATATACATGATCATGCCTAGATATTCTCATAACTATGCTCAATTCTGTCAATTGCTCAACAGTAATTTGTTCACCCACCGTAGAATACTTATGCTCTTGAGAGAAGCCACTAGTGAAACCTATGGCCCCCGGGTCTATTCTCATCATATGAATCTCCATCACTTTAATCTTGCTTTGCTTTTTACTTTGCCTTTGCTTTTTACTTTGCATCTTTATACCAAAAATACCAAAAATATTATATCTATCAGATCTCACTCTCGTAAGTGACCGTGAAGGGATTGACAACCCCTAATCGCGTTGGTTGCGAGTAGCTATCGCTTTGTGCAGGTACGAGGGACTTGAGCGTGGGCTCCTACTGGATTGATACCTTGGTTCTCAAAAACTGAGGGAAATACTTATGCTACTCTGCTGCATCATCCCTTCCTCTTCGGGGAAAACCAACGCAAGCTCAAGACGTAGCATATAGTAGCCCCACTGTCAAACTCCTCTGGCTAAGTGAAAGTGTTAAAGCATTATAGTCCGATTGCCTAGTTCGCTGCGCTATCACCTCCTTAATGGACCAAGACGTTGGATCAAGTGTGAACATGCGTCTTCTACAAACACCCCCGCATTATATGCGTGGGGGCTGAAGCCGATGACTGCCATCTTTCAGGTTATATACATATATACATAAACGGCCGCATAGGAGGCATCATAGTACTTTCGGGCAAAAGTATAAATACATCCTTGACAAATTCAATAAAACATTGTTCTTACAATGGGAATACATGTCACTTAAACATAATATTCTTCGAGCACTGAGCCTCTATCAAACGAGCGCCTTCAAGAACTTCTTCAAAGTAGTGCTCAGCGGCCACTCGTCCTATGGCCGAACCCTGTGCCGCAACAGTGGTGGCATCCATCTCCGCCCAGTATGTTTTGACACGGGCAAGGGCCATCCGCGAGCCCTCTATGCACGCCGACCTCTTTACAGCACAGATGCGTGGCACAACACCAAGGAATTGCTGCACTAAGCTAAAGTAGCTATTCGGCCTTGGCCCTCCTGGCCACAGATGATCCACAACGGACCTCATGGCAAGTCCAGATAATCTATGGAGCTCGTCCCAACCAGTCAATCGCTCATTCAGCAACAGCGGGCGGACTGTAGCGTGAAACTATGACCGGAACAGCTTCTCCACTTCAGGACCTTTCTGATCCTTGAAGTACTCGGCCGCATCAGCAGCACTTGCAGCCAAATCCATGTACTCGTCCGCAGAACTCCATAACCGGTCTAGAGGAGCATATTTTGGATCTCCGAACTTAGTCCGCAACAAGAAGGGCTTCCCAGAAACGATATCCGCAGCTTGATTCAGCTCCTCCTTCGTCGCTCTAATTTTGGAGCGGGCTTCCTTGGCAGCCACCCGGGCCTTCTCCAGGTCCGTCGCCTTCGCCTGGTTTTCCTCTTCAAGAAGCCGGTAACGGTCAGCAGCATCTTTTAACTCCACGACCATCTTGGCAATTGTCGGTGTCAAAACCGGCGGATCTCGGGTAGGGGGTCCCGAACTGTGCGTCTAGGCAGATGGTAACAGGAGGCAGGGAACACGATGTTTTACCCAGGTTCGGGCCCTCTTGATGGAGGTAAAACCCTACGTCCTGCTTGATTAATATTGATTATATGGGTACTACAAGAGTAGATCTACCACGAGATCAGAGAGGCTAAACCCTAGAAGCTAGCCTATGGTATGATTGTTGTGCCCTACGGACTAAAATCCTCCGGTTTATATAGACACCGGAGAGGGCTAGGGTTACACAGAGTCGGTTACAATGGTAGGAGATCTACATATCCGTATCGCCAAGCTTGCCTTCCACGCCAAGGAAAGTCCCTTCCGGACACGGGACGAAGTCTTCAATCTTGTATCTTCATAGTCCAGGAGTCCGACCGAAGGTATAGTCCGGCTATCCGGACACCCCCAAATCCAGGACTCCCTCAGTAGCCCCTGAACCAGGCTTCAATGACAATGAGTCCGGCGCGCAGATTGTCTTCGGCATTGCAAGGCGGGTTCCTCCTCCAAGTACTTCATAGAAGATTTTTGAACACAAGGATAGTGTCCGGCTCTGCAAAATAAGTTTCCACATATTGCCATAGAGAGAATAATATTTACACAAATCTAATCTGCTGACGTATTCCGTAGCATGACATCACACCACGTCCAAGTCTTTATTCGAATCGTTTTACTGTCCCACCTCAGCGTGTTTTAGCGAGGCGGTTTCCTTGGCATGTCTTGTCAAAGCAGAGATCGTGTCCCCTTATTCCGGGATTCTCATCAATACGGCATGGGTAACCCAACCGTACCCGTTGGTATGTTTTCTCGATCAAAGGCGAGTCCCAAACGGTCACGGGGAGGGCCCTTGGTATTCAACCTCTTATAAAGAGACCAAGGCCTTTCTCCTTTCTTTCAATCTCAAACGAGTTCGCCCTTCGCCTCGAGTTCCAACACCCAAGGCTCCAGATTTTAGGCGCTTCGGACCTTCGACAATGTCCGGTTCCGACCTTCGAGCTTGATGGATGCCCTCCTCCCTCATGGAGGAGGACGTGCTGAAGTTGACAGAGGCCAGGTTCTTGACCGGCGAAATCTGGCATAGGCTGCCTGCTCAAGGGCAGGTCATTCCCACTCCGAAGCCTGGTGAGAGTGTGGTGTTCATGTCTCACTTCCTTCGAGGGCTAGGCTTCCCGACGGATCCCTTCGTGAGGGGGCTCATGTTTTATTATGGGCTGGAATTTCACGACTTGGCTTCGGAGTCCATCCTCCATATTTCCTCATTCATCGTCGTGTGTGAAGCCTTCCTCCGTATTACTCCTCACTTTGGACTATGGCTCAAGACCTTCAAAGTAGAGCCGAAGATGATCGAGGGACGGCACGCGGAGTGCGGAGGCACTGTTATAAGCAGGAATGCTGATGCCCCATGGCCCGAGGGCTCCTTTCAAGAGGAGTCCAGCTTATGGCAACGAGAGTGGTTTTATATTACCGCTCCCAGGAGCACCAAGTGGGTGGCGCCACCTGCCTTTCGCTCGGGTCCCCCACCATAGCTAGCGTCATGGGTCAATAAAGGACTGGACTGGGGGCCGTCCAAGGACGTGCCCTTGTTGCAGGACCGCATTCGAGATCTCCTAGAAAGAGATATCAGTCTGGTCATGGTGACACAGGTTATGCTGATTCGCCGAGCTCTGCCCTGCAAACGTCGCCCCCTCCACCTATGGGAGTTCAATCCGGAGGGACCATGAGCTCTCCAACATTTTATGGGCGCGAAGCTCGTGGAGATGTACAAATTGTTCTTCAGATCACAAGCAATGTGTCCGGACTTGACCGAGGACGCAGGTATAAGCTGCAACCGCCAGGATACTCAAGTAAGTAGCCCTGTGCCCGGACTCGCAATCCGCATATTTATCATAAAATTGCCCTTAAAAGAGATGTACTTTAAATAGGAGTGGATAGCGAAAGCAAAGCTAGTCACGTGTCTGGCCCCCCTCCCCGAGACCACGCCGGGTCCCGTGCTAGTCAGGATGTTGGAGGTTGTGCCTTCGGAGGAAAGCGAGGGAGGGGACAAGGAAGCTACGGCCTCCTCGAAGGAGGCTGTTTGGAAGGGAGGAATCGAAAATTCCTCTCCTCGAGGGAAGAAGAGGACCACCTCTGAAGACCCGGAGACCATGGCCTCAAAGCAGGGGAAGAAATCTTCGCCAGAGGGTCCTGTGCTGGGGGATAGTTCGGCCGAATTATGCCCTCAAGGGGATCAGCCCTCCACCGAGCCGTAAGTAGAGAGGAGTTTTGCTTTTAAGAAATGAGAGAAATCCTTGCTTTATATCTGAGAAAAGTAATCGAAAATTTACCTTGTAGCTCGGACCTTAGCCCTTCTCAGTAGAGCTCGTCTTCGGGGATCTTCTTCCGGAGATGATGGAGAGCGGAACGCCTCCCCCTGCCGTACCGCCGTGCGAGGCGGGCGACCCTGAGGTATCGTCGTGGAGGGTTTCTCCGAATCCGGCAGGGCCGGAAGGTAGTCATATGGCCCCCCAAAGCCCTCCACGTCCGACCTTCGAAAAGGGCCATCGGACGAGTCCGGCACCGTCTGGTGCGCGGTCGGAGGAGCTGAAGGATCTGCTAGGGTGAGCATCTATCTAAGAGGAGCACCGTGCATTGATGGGTACGGTGATTGATAGGATTTCATCCGCGGAGAGCGGATTGCACGAGGCCGTCAGGAGTTTACAGACAGGTTTTGAGGTACGTGAAATAATGTACCCTTTTTGGACAGTTGCGCATAAATAAGATGCGCCCTGTGTAGATAGTAGCCCCTCAGACTCTGTGCGTTGTCAAAAGTGACAGCGCGCAGAGGATCATAATCCCAGGTCTAATATGCCGCCTTCATACGTAGGTGGCGAAGTGTCCGGTGGCCAGCCGGACTGATGAATTTGCCGAGCTAAAGCGGCAACTTGACGTGGCAGATGCCAACATCGCGCTTGTCAACAAGCGGCTTGATGAGGCACAAGGTATGTAATTCCTTCGGCGGCACCCGGTAATAGGAGCTTTATGCCAGTATCTTACAATGTGTGCGCTTGATGCAGATGGTGCTGCTGCCATGGAGAATCTTTGGGCGGAACTTGCCCGAGCCAAGGAGCAAGCCAGGAAAAGTGATGCGGCTTCCGGAAAGGCAATTGAAGAGCTGAAAGCCGAACAGGCTGCTCACTGCCGAAGCAAGAACGAAATGGCTGAGATGGCCGTGAAGCTGAAGAATGCTGCTGACCGTTGCAAGCTTCTTAAAAAAGAAGATCGGGCGGGACAGACGGACCTGGAGAAGGCCGTTGCCGATGCCAAGGATGCTCGCTCTACGATGAGAGCTATGAAGGAGGAGCTGCGTCAGGCTGGAGAGATCGCGGCTGGAAAGCCCTTTATGCTGCGGCGGAAGTTCTGTGATCCTAAACATGCTCCGTTAGACCAGATGTGGAGTACGGCGGACACCTATCTGGATTTGGCAGCGAGTGCCGCGGATATGGCCGAGCACTTCCGAGATCAAGAAGATCGCGAAGTGGAAAAGCTCTTCTGGTCACAGTTCCACAATCCGGAGCGTCCACTGTCATTAGCCGATCGTTTGGCCGAATGGGCCGAGCTAAATAGGTTGTCTGGACTCGCCATGAAGTATGTCATGAGTCATCTGTGGCCAGAGAGGCCGAAGCCAAAAAGTTATTTCAACTTGGTGCAGCAGTTCCTTGGTGCGGCGCCGCATATCAATGCGATGAAGAGGTCAGCGTGCATAGAGGGTGCGCGGATGGCTCTTGCCTGTGTCAAGACACACTGGGCGGAAATGGAGGCCACCGTTGTTGCATCCCCAGACTCGAATGGAAGCCGAGTACCTGCCGAGCATTATTTTCAGGAAGTTCTGCAAGGCGCTCGTTTAATAGAGACGCAATGCTCGAAGGATACTATATTCGAATAGCATATATTATTGTAAAACAATATTTTGATAAATTGTAGAAGCTTTTTATACTTGTGCCTGCAAGTATTATAATACCTCATGTGCGGCTGTTTAACATATATGTATATATAATCTGAAAGATGGCAGTCGTCGGCTTCAGCCCCCACGCACATAATGCGGGGGTGTTCGCAGAAGGCGCATTTTCACACTTAATCCAACGTCTTGGTCCTACAAAGGAGGTGATAGCGCAGCGAACTAGGCAATCGGACTATGATGCTTTATCACTTTCACTTAGCCATAGGATTTTGACAGTGAGGCTACTTATATAGCCCCTGGTGGCGCCTGCGCTCGCCCGAACTCGGGGCGCGTATGTGCCTGGCCGGGAAGAGGCCCTTCGTTAATGCGGAGGAATCCTAAAGATTCTGGTAAGTCATCGAGTGGTTGACCAGTCTCACGCTATATCATGACAGTCAGTTTTCGGCTTTCTCTACTGAGGTGCTCGCCTGGCCGAACTGGGGCACAATCGCAGTAGTTCTCCTGGTGCCGCCTTAGCCGATAGAGCGGAATGTAAGGCAGCAAAACACAGGAGCCGGGCAAACCCAACATTTGACCAAAGACATGATTCGGAGCTGATGCATATAAGGCCAAACTCGCGAGGCCGAACACTCCCTAAGGTATTCGGTCTTTATGAAGGCGGGCGGGATAACACCCTTAGTAATAAGCCCCTAGTGTCCAGGTACGCGCAAAACTCTAACGTGGCCACATGCCAAAACACCAGCCTCCTCCTTGGTTATACCAAGAAACCAGGGGATGTGTATCAACAAGAGACAGTAAAAAAGGTTTACGCAGGGTCTTAATCTGAAAAGAATCCTTGAAACGGGTCCCTGCTGCACGTCTGCGCCTGTGTCTCCATTGTGCCGTATCCTGGACGGGCATAGCACGGTGTTCATCTGTAAAAGAAAGGAACTTAGTTGAAGAAAGATCGTGACAAACATAAGTTATACTAAATAAACAAAGTATAAATCGAAATGGGTAAAATTGAGCTTTATTGTCTCTTGTTTTATATGCACGGAGCCCCTAGTACAGGTGTATACGGCTATTAAGCCTTTATCAATTGTATGTTTATGCCGGACTTGTCTAGCCGTGTCCGTGGTCTTGACGACCTGTTTAGGTGCTTTGGCTGGTGAAGCCGCTTTATTGTGGGGCTGTCAAGGCAGCCACACTATCTTCCGCGCGGAAGGTACACTCAATGTTTTCCCTTTAATGAGATGATGCCTCATGGACCGGGCATCTTAAGCGTAAGAGATGCATAATGCGGTATTGCTTTAAAGCGGGCGAAAGCTTCGCGTCCCAGCAGTGCTTGATAGCTACTTGAGAATGGGGCGATGTGGAAAATTAGTTGTTCGCGTCGGAAGTTATCGGGGGAGCCGAACATAACTTCTAGCCGGAGAGAACCCATGCAACGGGCATCCAGGCCTGGCATTACCCCTTGAAAGGAGGTTTTGCTACGGCTAATTTTTGTTGGGTCTATCCCCATGTTGCGGATTGTGTCCTGGTATAACAGGTTTGGACCACTGCCGCCGTCCATCAGGACATTTGT
Organism: Triticum urartu; assembly: GCF_003073215.2. Lineage (NCBI taxonomy): Eukaryota > Viridiplantae > Streptophyta > Magnoliopsida > Poales > Poaceae > Triticum > Triticum urartu. Next base: position 430,785,999 of record NC_053026.1, on the reverse strand, counting down.
AAAGTGGAGTCCGCCGATTATTGGATCTAATACCAAGGCAGTCCAGCCTACGTTCCGGATACTTCTAGAGTAATCCTGATGGTCGAAGGTGATCGGTTTTAACAACCATTGGCGAGACTCCTTTGGGATAGGCCGTATGGCGCGTATCTCTGTTGGCGCCATTCTGTTCGTCACGTGAAGTAAATTTACAGTTTTGACTTCTTGTGGGAAATCCTTTTGTTTCCTGGTGCTCTGCTTGTGGGGTTCGTCATCGTCCTCACTTGGTGTGTCGAGCCCCTTGTGTTCGGCATTGAGTTTGCCGGATTGCTTGAAAACCCAACAATCTCTGTGGGTATGGTTCGCAGGCTCCCCGGGAGTACTGTGTATTTTACATATCTTGTCCAAGATTTTGTTTAAGTTGGATAGCTCGTCCCTGTTATCCTTGAGGGGCGGCTTTCTCTGATTCTGCCGTGAGCTTTTGAATCTGGCGTTGACCGCCCTGCTCTATGGGCTATTTCTCTTATTCCGGCGCAGGTCCTTGCTGCGTCGGGGTTTTCCATTTCCATCCCTAATTTCGGATGTACTTGGGTCGCTGGTGCTACATCTTCCGAACCAGCTATCCTCTCCTGCGCAAAAGCGGGTCATGAGGCTTGTTAATGCGGCCATTGTTCTTGGCTTTTCTTGGCCAAGGTGTCTGGCGAGCCATTCGTCTCGGACGTTATGCTTAAAAGCTGCTAGGGCTTCGGCGTCCGGACAGTCGACTATCTGATTCTTTTTAGTAAGAAATCTGTTCCAGAATTTCCGGGCTGACTCTCCGGGCTGTTGAGTTATGTGACTGAGATTGTCTGCATCTGGAGGTCGGACATAGGTCCCTTGAAAATTTGACCGGAAAGCATCCTCAAGCTCTTCTCAACTTCCAATGGTGTTTTCGTGAAGGCTTTTGAGCCAATGCCGAGCTGGCCCTTTAAGCTTTATGGCGTGGAGGTCATCTCCTCTGGCCATGTGTATGTGGAGGATATAATCCTCGATCCAGACGCCAGGGTCTGTTGTTCCGTCGTACGCCTCTATGTTTACGGGCTTGAATCCCGCTGGAAATTCATGGTCCAGCACCTCATCGGTGAAACATAGGGGGTGTGCGGCACCCCTGTATTTGGGCGTGCCGTGATGTTCGGATATTTGTTGTGTTGCATTGCTTACTAGAGCTTGATTTCGTGGTCCGTAGATAGATCTGTCTGGGCCATCTTTTTGATGTGGATCCTTTGGTGGATCGCGTTCCGGCTTGTGTGTGGCGCCGCTTGCCGCTTCATGCTGGCCATGCGGTCGTCTATCCAACCGGGTGGCTTTCCTATTTGTTGACTGCGGGGCTCTAAGGCCTCCTCGTCAAATTCAGGCAGTAGCTTTAGCTTTGGATAGCTTTTTGTGCGGCGACTGCCGCCATATTTGTCCGCGGTGTTGCGTACTTTGCTCCATCTAATTCTGAGTGCATCTTCCGCAGTTTTGAGCTTCCACTTCTGCTTTTTCAGGCTACACGCAGTGGCGACGAGCCTTTTGTGGAGGTTCTTCTGCTCCATGAGCCTATCCGGCATAAGGTCGTCCAGACTGTTGTTTTCGTCGGGGACGGGGTGTTCGGTTTGTTTATCTAAGTTGCCCTGTTCGGACGGTTGCTCGAAGGCATGTTCGTCGTCCACCGGCTCGTCCTGCTCTATGGCTGGGTCTGTATGGCTGCTGTCTCGATCGAGGCGGGGCTTGGAGCGGCGCTTACGTCGCCGCTTTGATTGCTTTTCGAGTGAACGATCCCTCGTTGCATCCCTATGTTCCTCGTCGTCGCTTCCTTTGGGTGTGTCCACCATGTATACATCATGAGATGAGGTGGCTTTCCAGTGCCCTATAGGCGCTGGTTCTTGATCGTCTCCTGCATCAGCGTCCATACCGTCGATGTCTTCGGAGTCGAAGTCGAGCATGTCGGTTAAATCATCGAAAGTGGCTACGAAGTGGGTGGTGGGTGGGCTTTGAATTTATTCATCATCCGCATCCCAACCTTGCTGACCATAGTCCGGCCAGGGCTCTCCTGATAAACAGAGAGACTTTAGTGAATTAAGAATATCGCCGAAGGGCGAGTGCTGAAAGATGTCCGCGGCGGTGAACTCCATGATCGGCGCCCAATCGGGTTCGATCGGTAGGGGCGCGGAGGGCTTGGAGTCTAGAGAGGAGTCCGGCTCCTTGGAGTCACGGGCTTCGCAGGGAATAGGGCTGGTGTTTGGCTCGATCACCGTAGAGATTGCAGCCCCCGAGGCGGTGTCCAACCACCCATCCTCGATTGGCGCAGTTGGCTCTGAATTAAGGGTCGGAGCTGATGCGAGTGCGGCCTCCAGGGCACTGTTTGGCGGTAGAGCTAGATCATGCCCATCGTGACAGTGTGGCGCGCTCGGCTGCGGCTCAAATCCGTTGAAGATCAAGTCTCCGCGGAGGTCGGCCGTGTAGGTCAAACTTCGAAATCTGACCTGATGGCCAGGGGCGTAGCTTTCGATCTGCTCCAGATGACCAAGCGAATTGGCCCGTAGTGCAAAGCCGCCGAATACGAAGATCTGTCCGGGGAGAAAGGTCTCACCTTGGATCGCATCACTGTCGATGATCGGAGAAGCCATCGGGCCTAAAAGTGACGACACAGAGGAACTCTCAATGAAAGCACCAATGTCCGGTGTCAAAACCGGTGGATCTCGGGTAGGGGGTCCCGAACTATGCATCAACTATGCATCTAGGCGGATGGTAACAGGAGGCAGGGAACACGATGTTTTACCCAGGTTCAGGCCCTCTTGATGGAGGTAAAACCCTACGTCCTGCTTGATTAATATTGATGATATGGGTAGTACAAGAGTAGATCTACCACGAGATCAGAGAGGCTAAACCCTAGAAGCTAGCCTATGGTATGATTGTTGTGCCCAACGAACTAAAACCCTCCGGTTTATATAGACACCGGAGAGGGCTAGGGTTACACAGAGTCGGTTACAATGGTAGGAGATCTACATATCCGTATCGCCAAGCTTGCCTTCCACGCCAAGGAAAGTCCCTTCCGGACACGGGACGAAGTCTTCAATCTTGTATCTTCATAGTCCAGGAGTCCGACCGAAGGTATAGTCCGGCTATCCGGACACCCCCTAATCGAGGACTCCCTCAGCAATTTTTTCTTTTCTCTAGCAATGTGCGGCCTGTTCGGCCCTTAAATCCTCGGCCACCTTTAAAGCAGTTGCATTGCTGCTCCTCCCGTGCTCCTTGGATTGGGCAAGTTCCGCCTGAAGGGTCTCCACGGCGGCAGCTCCATCTGCAGTAACAACATATTAAAGATACTGGCATCATGCTGCTCTTACTATGTGACGATCACCAGAAAAATCACTGACCCTGTGCCTCGTCAAGCCGCTTGTTGACAAGCATGATGTCGGCATCTGCCGCATCTAGCTGCCGCCTTAGTTCGGCAAACCCATCAGTTCGGCTAGCCACCGGAGCTTCAACCACCTGCACATAAAGGCGGTCTGGTTATTACGTGGGACTGTGATCCTCTGTTTGCCGCCGATTTCGACGACAACCAGAGTCTCAGGGGCTACTATCTACATAGGGCACATCTAAAAATGTGCGGTACTATCAAAAATGTACATCATTTCACGTACCTCAAAACCCGTCAGTAGACTCACAAAGGCTTCATGCAACCTGCTTTCGGCGGACGAAATCCTTTCAATCACCGTACCCATCAACGTTCGGTGCTCTTCTGAGATAGCTGCTTGCTCTAGCAGATCCCTCAGTACGTCCGACCGCACACCAGACGGTGCTGGACTCTTTTGATTGCTCTCTTCAAGAGCTGCATACTAAGGACTTTGGGTGGCCATAGGATTACCTTCTAGCCTTGCCGGAATAGGAGAAACCCTTCGCGATGACACCTCAGGGTCGCCCGCCTCGTGAGGCGGTGTGGCAGGGGGGGCATTTCGCTCTCCATCATCTCTGGAAGAAGATCCCCTGAAGACGAGCTCTGCTGAGAAGGGCTAAGATCCGAACTGCAAGATAAATGTTTTGGTTGTTTTCCTCAGAAGTAAAGCGAGATATTTTCATTATTAAGTACCCTTTTACTTACAGCTCGGTGGAGGGCTGATCCCCTTGAGGGCATAGTGCGGCCAGGGTAGCCCCCGAGGCAGGACCCTCCGGCGAAGATTTCTTCCCCCGTTTGGAGACCATTGTCTCCGGGTCCTCGGAGGCGGTCCTCTTCCTTCCCTGGGGAGAGGAATTTTCAGTCCCTCCTCCCTAGATAACCTCCTTCGTGGAGGCGCTAACCTCCTTGTTTCCCCCTTTATCTTCTCCCAAAGGCGCTTGATAAGGCACGATCTCCAGCATCCTGGTTAGCACGGGATTTGGCAAGGTCTCAGAGAGGGGGGCCGGACACTTGATCAACTTTGCCTTCGCTATCCAATCCTGGACCAAGAGCGGCTTTTCTTTTTTAGGGCAATGTTGCTATAAATAAAACAGACAGTGTGTTCGGATGCGGGGCTACTTACTTGGGTATCTGGGAGATTGCAGCTCAGACCTGCATCCTCAGTGATGTCCGGACACATTATTTGTGGTCCGAAGAACAATTTGTACATCTCTTCATGCGTCATGCCAAGGAAATGTTGGATAGCTCGCGGTCCTTCCGGGTTGAATTCCCACATGCGAAGGGGCCGGCGTTTGCAAGGCTGCACTTGACGGACTAGCATAACTTGCACTACCATAACCGGACTAATATCTCTCTTGAAGAGATCTCGGATACGGCTTTGCGGTATTGGCACGTCCTTGGCTGGACCCCAGCTCAGCCCCCTCCTGATCCATGACATCAGTTGTGGTGGGGGCCCGAACGGAAGGCGGGGGCAGCTACCCACTTGGCACTTCGGGGAGCTGTGATGTAGAACCACTCCCGCTGCCACAATCCGGACACCTTTGGGAAGTAACCCTCAGGCCAGGGAGCGTCAGCAATTTTGCTTATTGAAGCGCCTTCGCACGCTGCGTGCTACCCCTCGATCATCTTCGGCTTCACATCGAAGGTCTTGAGCCACAGGCCGAAATGAGGGGTAATGCGGAGGAAGGCCTCGCATACGAAAATAAATGTTGAAATGTGAAGAAGGGAATCCGGGGCCAGATCGTGAAAATCTAGCCTGTAATAGAACATAAGACCCCTAACAAAGGGATCCAGAGCGAGGCCTAGTCCTCGGAGGAAGTGGGAGACGAACACGACGCTCTCGTTGGGTTCGGGAGTAGGGACGACCTGCCCTCGTGCAAGCAGCCTATGCGAAATTTCGGCGGTCAGATATCTGGCCTCCCTCAACTTCTTGATGTCCTCCTTTGTGACGGAGGAAGGCATCCACCGACCTTGAAGGTTGGATCCGGACATAGTTGAAGGTCTGAAGCGCCTAAACCTGAGCTTTGGGTGTTGGAACTCGATGCGAGAGGCGGATTCGATTAAGATCGAGAGGAAAAGTCCTTGTCCCCTTTATAAAGAGGATGAATATCAAGCGTCCTCCTCGTGGCCGTTTGCGACTTGCCTAAGATTTAGGAGTCCTACTAATGGGCGCGGTTGGGTTACCCACGTCCGTATTAATGGGAATCCCGTAATAAGGGGACACGATCTCTCCTTCGACAAGACGGGCCAAGGAAACCGCCTCACGAAACACGCTGAGATAGGTTATGAAAAACAATTCGAATAAAGACCTGGCTGTGGTGTGATGTCACACTACGGGGTACGTCAGCGGATTAGATTTGTGTAAATATTATTCCCTCTACTGTGGTATGTGGAACTTAGTTTGCAGAGCCGGACATGATCCTCGTGTTCAAGATCATCTATGAAGTATTCGGAGGAGGAACCCGCCTTGCAATGCCAAAGACAATCTGCGCGCCGGACTTACCGTCATTGAAGCCTGGTTCAGGGGCTACTAAGGGAGTCCTGGATTAGGGGGTATACGGACAGCCGGATTGTATCGTTTGGCCGGACTGTTGGACTATGAAGATACAAGATTGAACACTTCGTCCCGTGTCCGGATGGGACTCTCCTTGGCATGGAAGGCAAGCTTGGCAATACGGATATGTAGATCTCCTTCCTTGTAACCGACTCTTTGTAACCCTAGCCCCCTCCGGTGTCTATATAAACCGGAGGGTTTAGTCCATAGGACAACATACAATCATACCATAGGCTAGCTTCTAGGGTTTAGCCTCTCTGATCTCGTGGTAGATCTACTCTTGTACTACTCATATTTTCAAGAACAATCAAGCAGGACGTAGGGTTTTACCTCCAACAAGAGGGCCCGAACCTGGGTAAAACATCATGTCCCCTGCCTCTTGTTACCATCCGCCTTAGATGCACAGTTCGGGACCCCCTACCCGAGATCCTCCGGTTTTGACACTGACAACGAGGACCACCACTCCGAACCCGAAGTCAACGCTTAAAGTAGAAGAAGAATTGTTCTTAGGTCAGGTTTCATAGCTATGGTTCATACTACTTTGCTCTTGCATCACTGTATTTACTGATACCAACTAATTTCAAATTTGAAGGATGCAATTGAAACTCCAATGGCGCAACAGGTATGTTTTAAACTTGTTTCTTCAACGTGTTTGGTTGTTTGCTGTTGTAACTTGCTCTATGTTGATTTCAGTTTCAATTGAATAAACAGTTATGTTCTCTTGCCATGCACATTACAAGTGTTGTTATTGCTGTGTAGTTTCCCACACTTATATTCTGTCTATGCTGCTTTGTCTTAAATAGATATGATTCGAACTGTATCTATCTTGAGTTGGCAACATACACTAGAATGATATAGACCATACAGTGACCATACTACATAGATATATGTTTGTTTCATGTTGTTATCTGCTACCTCTTGAGCACTGCGTTGGTTTTCCCCGAAGAGGAAGGGATGATGCAGCAAATTAGCATAAGTACTTCCCTCGGTTTTTGAGAACCAAGGTATCAATCCAGTAGGAGGCTACGCGCGAGTCCCTCGCACCTGTGCAAAACAAATAAATCCTCACAACCAACGCAAATAGGGGTTGTCAATCCATATAGGGCCACTTACGAGAGTGGGATCTGATAGATATGATAAGATAATATTTTTGGTATTTTTATGATAAAAGATGCGAAGTGAAATAAAGGCAAAGTAAATAGAAAAGGAAATAACTAAGTAGTAGGAGATTAATATGATAAAGATAGACCCAGGGGCCATAGGTTTCACTAGTGGCTTCTCTCGAGAGCATAAGTATTCTACGGTCGGTGAACAAATTACTGTTGAGCAATTGACAGAATTGAGCATAGTTATGAGAATATCTAGGTGTGATCATGTAAATAGGCATCACGTCCGAGACAAGTAGATCGACTCCTGCCTGCATCTACTACTATTACTCTACTCATCGACCGCTATCCAGCATGCATCTAGAGTATTTAGTGAAAAACAGAGTAACGCCTTAAGCAAGATGACATGATGTAGAGGGATAGACTCATGCAATATGAAGAAAACACCATCTTGTTATCCTCGATGGCAACAATACAATATGTGCCTTGCTGCCCTTACTGTCATCGGGAAAGGACGCCGCAAGATTGAACCCAAAGCTAAGCACTTCTCCCATTGCAAGAAAGATCAATCTAGTAGGCCAAACCAAACTGATAATTCGAAGAGACTTGCAAAGATAACCAATCATACATAAAAGAATTCAGAGAAGATTCAAATATTATTCATAGATAGACTTGATCATAAACCCACAATTCATCGGTCTCAACAAACACATCGCAAAAAAGAAGATTACATCGAATAGATCTCCACAAGAGAGGGGGAGAACATTGTATTGAGATCCAAAAAGAGAGAACAAGCCATCTAGCTACTAACTATGGACCCGTAGGTCTGAGGTGAACTACTCACACTTCATCGGAGGGGCTATGGTGTTGATGCAGAAGCCCTCCGTGATCGATGCCCCCTCCGGCGGAGCTCCGGAACAAGCCCCAAGATGGGATCTCATGGATACAGAAAGTTACGGCTGTGGAATTAGGGTTTTGGCTCCGTATTTGATCGTTTGGGGTACGTGGATATATAGGAGGAAGAAGTATGTCGGTGGAGCAACAGGGGGCCCACAAGGGTGGAGGGCGCGCCTGGTGGGGGTGGGCGCGCCCCCCTACCTCGTGGCCTCCTGTTTTATTTCTTGACGTAGGGTCCAAGTCTCTCTAGTCTTATTCGTTGAGAAAATCACGTTCCCGAAGGTTTCATTCCATTTGGACTTCGTTTGATATTACTTTTCTTCGAAACCCTAAAACAGGCAAAAAACAACAATTCTGGGTTGGGCCTCCGGTTAATAGGTTAGTCCCAAAAATAATATAAAAGTGGATAATAAAGCCCAATAATGTCAAAAACAGTAGATAATATAGCATGGAGCAATCAAAAATTATAGATACGTTGGAGACGTATCAAGCATCCTCAAGCTTAATTCCTGCTCGTCCTCGAGTAGGTAAATGATAAAAACAGATTTTTTTATGTGGAGTGCTACTTGGCATAATTTTAATGTAATTCTTCTTAATTGTGGTATGAATATTCAAATCTGACAGATTCAAGACAAAAGTTCATATTGACATAAAAATAATAATACTTCAAGCATACTAACAAAGCAATTATGTCTTCTCAAAATAACATGGCTAAAGAAAGTTATCCCTACAAGATCATATATTCTGGCTATGCTCTATCTTCACCACACAAAATATTTAAATCATGCACAACCCCGATGACAAGCCAAGCAATTGTTTCATACTTTTGACATTCTCAAAACTTTTTCAATCTTCACACAATACATGAGCGTGAGCCATGGACATAACACTATAGGTGGAATAGTGTGGTGGTAGTGGAGAAGACAACAAGGGGAAGACAGTCTCACATCAACTAGGCGTATCAACGGGCTATGGAGATGCCCATCAATAGATATCAATGTGAGTGAGTAGGGATTGCCATAACGGATGCACTAGAGCTATAAGTATATGAAAGCTCAAAAAGAAACTAAGTGGGTGTGCATCCAACTTGCTTGCTCATGAAGACCTAGGGCATTTTGAGGAAGCCCATCATTGGAATATACAAGCCAAGTTCTATAATGAAAAGTTCCCACTAGTATATAAAAGTGATAACGTGAGAGACTCTCTACCATGAAGATCATGGTGCTACTTTGAAGCACAAGTGTGGTAAAAGGATAGTAACATTGTCCCTTCTCTATTTTTCTCTTTTTTTTATTTGGGCCTTTTCTCTTTTTTTATGGCCTCTTTTCTTTCTCCTTTTTTTCGTTCGGAGTCTCATCCCGACTTGTGGGGGATCATAGTCTCCATCATCCTTTCCTCACTGGGACTATGCTCTAATAATGATGACCATCACACTTTTATTTTTCTTACAACTCAACAATTACAACTCGATACTTAGAACAAAATATGACTCTATATGAATGCCTCCGGCGGTGTACCGGGATATGCAATGACTCATGAGTGACATGTATGAAAGAATTATGAATGGTGACTTTGCCACAAATACGATGTCGACGACATGATCATGCTAAGCAATATGACAATGATGGAGTGTGTCATAATAAACAGAACGGTGGAAAGTTGTATGGCAATATATCTCGGAATGGCTATGGAAATGCCATAATAGGTAGGTATGGTGGCTATTTTGAGGAAGGTATATGGTGGGTTTATGATACCGGCGAAAGGTGCGCGGTATTAGAGAGGCTAGCAAAGGTGGAAGGGTGAGAGTGTGTATAATCCATGGACTCAACATTAGTCATAAAGAACTCATATACTTATTACAAAAATCTACAAGTTATCAAAGCAAAGTATTACATGCATGCTCCTAGGGGGGTAGATTGGTAGGAAAAGACCATCGCTCGTCCCCGACCGCCACTCATAAGGAAGACAATCAATAAATAAATCATGCTCCGACTTCATCACATAACGGTTCACCATACGTGCATGCTACGGGAATCACAAGCTTCAACACAAGTATTTCTCAAATTCACAATTACTCAACTAGCACAACTTTAATATCACCATCTTTATATCTCAAAACAATTATCAAGTATCAAACTTATCATAGTATTCAACACACTCATAAGAAAGTTTTATTATTAATCTTGTGTACCAAGCATATTAGGATTTTAAGAAGATTACCATGCTATTAAGACTCTCAAAATAATATAAGTGAATCATGAGAGATCAATAGTTTCTATAAAATAAATCCACCACCGTGCTCTAAAAGATATAAATGAAGTACTAGAGCAAAATTATATAACTCAAAAGATATAAGCGAAGCACATAGAGTATTCTAACAAATTCCAAATCATGTATGGCTCTCTCAAAAGGTGTGTACAGAAAGTATGATTGTGGTAAACTAACAATCAAAGACTCAAATCATACAAGACGCTCCAAGCAAAACACATATCATGTGGCGAATAACAATATAGCTCCAAGTAAAGTTACCGATAGAAGTAGACGAAAGAGGGGCAGCAAGTTTTCTTTGGGGCAAGAAAAAGTAATCAAAAGGGCTAAATTTAATGGGACAAAAGTCCCCAAGATCAACCTTGGGAGGTATAGGTTCCTCCTTTGGTCCTTCATATTGCACAACCAATTCATCATTATAAGCATTCTTTTGACAGAACTTTGTGAGCCTATATTCAAGAGAATATCCCAGTTCATTATTTCGAATAGCCAAATCATCATTAAGTTCATCTATGTGACGCCCCGAGACCGATGCTCGAGAAGACTTCCATATATTCCGGGTTTCGCCGTGTGTTTCATTTGTGCTTGCCCTTTTATTTTGCATTGCATCATGTCATCAAGCCATCATATCATTAATTTTATAACTCTTCTAAATAAATTGTGTGGATCTTCGATCCATTTAAATCGAGGGAGTTCACATGGTGAAATTCTCTTTATAACATATAAAAGTCTCGTACTATTATTAGGGAGCTATATTAAAAAATCCATTGTTTTGGAATTCACCTTAACACACTTGCCAAATCCCAATGCCTTTGTTATCACAACTTTTGGCCTCTAACTTTGCTATATATCCTTTCTCTATTTTTCCGGAGCTCCACCGAGATTCTCAATCGTTTCTGGACCGTCCTAGCACCCACTTTCTATTAGAACCCATTTGAATTAAATTCAAATGAGTGTGGACCTAGTTTGCCCAAACCTCTTCCAACCATTTTTGTTAAATCCTTCATTTTTTTTCTTGGTCCAAGGAAAATATCCCTGTTGGTCTAATTCCTTTTCTAATTCTCTCTTTCTGTTCTCCAAAGTTCTCTTTATTTTTTATTTCTTTATTGGGAGCCCAATTTAGCTTTCCAGGCTGGCCCTCTCCTTCTCTCTTCCTAGTCTTCCTTTTAGCCCAGCCCAACAAGGCCAACCCTTGACCTTTTGGCCCAAGGCCCGTATCCCTCCTAACCCTAGGCGCTTCTGGACCCTCTCCCTCGCGCCGCTAGAGTCAGCGAGCGCTGCGGCCTCGCTCGACCCCCTCCTCTCGTTCCTTTTCTCTCTCTCTCTCTCTCTCTCTCTCTCTCTCTCTCTCTCTCTCTCTCTCGATCTCCCACGCCCGATCCCTGTCGCGCACCTCTCCCTTCGCTCTTTCCCTCGCGCCGCCACCACGCATCACACGCATCGCACTAGGGAGAGGAGATCCCCATGCTCCTTCCTCCTCTTGCTCGCTACCTCCTCCCTCACCTGCGGCCTCCTCCTCGTTGCCCCGCGCCTCCCCGAGAGCCACCTCCGCCTCGACTAGCGCCGCCCCTCCGCCGTCCGCTTCCGGCGTCTCCGACCCTCCTCTGCATCGACCTCGCCTCCCCAACCCGAGCTGTCCCGGATCCGGCCATCTTCGACACCTTGGGTCGCTGGCCATGGACGCCTCTGTTCCATCGCCGGACGACTGCTTCTCCGCGCGCCTCTGTTCGTCGTCGTTGTCACCACAAGCCCGGTGACCGCTTCCTGCTGCTGACCACCACCATCGCCTCCTTGCTGCTGCCTTGCTGCTGCGTCGTTCGCAAGTCCCGCTGGAGGCCACACGCGAGCCCGCGTTGACTTCCCCTGCTCCACCACCATCAGCGCCCGGCAGCTCCTGCTCTGTTCGTGACTCGTGCTGCTGTGCTCGCCTTGCCACTGCCATGGCCTCTCACTTGTAGCCCCTCGCCAAGCATGCTACGTGATGTTGCCCCTTTTGTCGTTGCCAAGGCCACTGAATCCAAGGACACAAGACCGCCTCGGTGGATTCCTTTCGACAAGTACCACGACGACCATCGAGACCGCCAAGTTCCATTACAGATGAATGTTTTGGAATCGCCAAGTCAGACTACAACGCGAAGACCATGTACAACTACTGACACCCGTGGATTTCACCAAGTACCTATACCGACGACCGAGACCCTAGTTTCGACAAGTCCCTCACGGCGACCCTGAACATCTACGAACCGTGTACTACTACCGCCGCTGTAATTTTGACGAGAAACGTGTACCACTACCGTCGCGAGTACCTCTACCATCGGCATGTACCCCTACTTCCACTACCGTCACGAGAACAACTACTTCCTCTACGAACTCGAACCGCTCGAGAATGCTTCCTTGGAAGGTATAACCACCGAGACGACGCCCGTGAACGAATGTTGTATGTGATGCCCATGTGTTGCTCCGTGTCCGAGTTGTTTGTTGCACGTAGCCCCACTTTTGCCTTGCCACCGTCATGTGGGAACCCGGAAACCGGGATCACCCCACCATCTTGCTTTACTCGCTCACACCCTATCTTTTCACCGGCATCTCAATCGAGTTACCGGAACCGGATCGTCGCCGCGGCACCCCTTTTCTTTCCACCATGCTTACAAATGCTTCATAATATGCTCTTGTTAACATTTTCATAAAAACCTGCATAAACTTGCAATGTCATCCGCATCATGATAACAACAATTAAAATGCTTAAATTGTTGTTTGCTTTTAAATTACTAATGCATATGGGGTTTTACCGGGTTTGTTGCTTGTTATATCCGGCCCCATTTAAATTGTTTAGATGGTATAGTTTTTGTTATGCTTCACCTCTTGCCATGTTAACCAACCTTTAATATTGTTGAGTACCTAACCGGGAGTGAACTAAATAATTGATGTGGTGTTCCGTCAATATGCAACTCATTGCATATTGAGCTCCATGCCATGCCATGCCTTATTAAACCGGACATGCATCATACTTGGTTGTGCATCATGTCATGCTTATGTGGTGGTTGTTTACTATGTTGTTTGCTTCTTTCTGGGTTGTTTCCCTCGTTAGCTTCGGCTCCGTTCCGGAGTTGTGAGGATCCGTTCGACTACGTACGTTTGTCTTCTTCATGGACTCGTTCTTCTTCCTTGCGGGATTTCAGGCAAGATGATCATACCCTCGAAATCACTTCTATCTTTGCTTGCTAGTTGCTCGCTCTTTGCTATGCCTATGCTACGATACCTACCACTTGCTTATCATGCCCCCCACATTGTTGAACCAAGTCTCTAACCCACCTTGTCCTAGCAAACCATTGATTGGCTATGTTACCGCTTTGCTCAGCCCCTCTTATAGCGTTGTTAGTTGCAGGTGAAGATTGAAGTTTGTTCCTTGTTGGGATATGGAGATGTTGTTCCTTGTTGGAACATGTTTACTTGTTGGGATATCACAATATATCTTATTTTAATGCATCTATATACTTGGTAACGGGTGGAAGGTCGGCCTTATGCCTGGTGTTTTGTTCCACTCTTGCCGCCTTAGTTTCCGTCATATCGGTGTTATGTTCCCGGATTTTGCGTTCCTTACGCGGTTGGGTAATAATGGGAACCCCTTGACAGTTCGCCTTGAATAAAACTCCTCCAGCAATGCCCAACCTTGGTTTTACCATTTGCCACCTAGCCTTTTCTTTCCCTTGGGTTCTGCAGACTCAAGGGTCATCATTATTTTAAACCCCCGGGCCAGTGCTCCTCTGAGTGTTGGTCCAACTTGTCAGCTGTCGTGGCCACCAGGGGCAACTCTGGGCTGGCCTACCAGAAGTTTGGACAATCCGGTGTGCCCTGAGAAACAGATATGTGCAGCTCCTATCGGGATTTGTCGGCACATTCGGGCGGTGTTGCTGGTTTAGTTTTAACTTGTCGAAGTGTCTTGTTGTACCGGGATACCGAGTCTGATCGGAACGTCTCGGGAGGAGGTCTATTCCTTCGTTGACCGTGAGAGCTTGTCATGGGCTAAGTTGGGACACCCCTGCAGAGATTTGAACTTTTGAAAGTCGTGCCCGCGGTTATGGGCAGATGGGAATTTGTTAATGTCCGGTTGTAGAAAACCTGAACTTGACCTTAATTAAAATGAATCAACAGCGTGTGTAACCGTGATGGTCTCTTTCCGGCGGAGTCCGGGAAGTGAACAGGGTGTTGAAGTTATGCTTGACGTAGGTTGTTTTAGGATCACTTCTTGATCATACTTGTATCGACCGTGCTTTGCCTTCTCTTCTCGCTCTCATTTGCGAATGTTAGCCACCATATATGCTAGTCGCTTGCTGCAGCTCCATCTCATACCTTTACCTTACCCATAAGCTTAAATAGTCTTGATCGCGAGGGTGCGAGATTGCTGAGTCCCCGTGGCTCACAGATACTTCCAAAACCAGCTTGCAGGTGCTGATGAGTCCATGCAGATGACGCAACCAAGCTCAGGAGGAGCTCGTTGAAGATCTTGCCCTTTGTGTTGTTTCGTTCTAGTTGATCAGTAGTGGAGCCCAGTTGGGGTCGATCGGGGACCTTTGTCGCATTTGGGGTTCATCATTTATTTTGGTTCCGTAGTCGGACCTTGTTTGTATTTGGATGTTGTAATGCTTTATTCATGTAATTGTGTGAAGTGGCGATTGTAAGCCAACTATGTATCTCTTTCCCTTATGTATTACATGGGTTGTGTGAAGATTACCTCACTTGCGACATTGCTTTCAATGCGGTTATGCCTCTAAGTCGTGCTTCGACACGTGGGAGATATAGCCGCATCGAGGGCGTTACATTCTATCAACTAAAACATTGGTAGGAACCCTTTTTCTAAGATTTTCATTGAAAGCAACATAATCTAGAGATTGAAAGCGCATTATTTCTTCTTGATCAAAGAGGATAGCCTCTATGGAGGACGGCAAGCGTCCACCCTATAATGTGCAAAGATTTCTTTGGCCTCTTTTATTATGAATCTAAACTCATGAGCCAAAAAGATAGTAGCGGCACGCTTAACAGAAGAATGCTCAATATTATAAAATTCTAGGAAAATCCTTTGTATAGAAGGATGCATGTGCATGAATTGTCTTTCAAGTTCAACTACAAGCATGGCAATAGCGTCCGCAAGACTACTAGTTCTATGAAGAATAGAACTACCCATAGAAGGTAAAGCACCGGCACAAGTAAATAAATCTTGAATAACTCCTTTTCCAATAATATTACCACTACCAACACGGAATCTTTTTATATGTGAGATAGTGGGTTCTTTAGTAGGAGCATCAGAATTATTATCGATAATAGTTTCCCCAATTTCGGACATAGAGGCAGAAGGTAAAGGACTAGCCATAACGACAAGCAAACAAACTAACACACAAGCAAACAAAAAGCAAGCGAACAAAAAGAGGCAAATAGAGAGGGAGGATAGAGAGAGGGCAAATAAAACGGCAAGGGTAAAGTGGGGGAGGAAAACGAGAGGCAAATGGAAAATAATGTAATGCGGGAGATAAGGGTATGTGATGGGTAGTTGGTATGTTGACTTTTGCATAGACCTCCCCGGCAACGGCGCCAGAAATCCTTCTTGCTACCTCTTGAGCACTGTGTTGGTTTTCCCCAAAGAGGAACGGATGATGCAGCAAAGTAGCGTAAGTATTTCCCTTAGTTTTTGAGAACCAAGGTATCAATACAGTAGGAGGCTACGCGTGAGTCCCTCGCACCTACACAAAACAAATAAATCCTCGCAACCAACGCAAATAGGGGTTGTCAATCCCTATAGGGCCACTTACGAGAGTGAGATTTGATAGATATGATAAGATAATATTTTTGGTATTTTTATGATAAAAGATGCAAAGTAAAATAAAGGCAAAGTAAATAGCAAAGGAAATAACTAAGTAGTAGGAGATTAATATGATAAAGATAGACCCGGGGGGCATAGGTTTCACTAGTGGCTTCTCTCGAGAGCATAAGTATTCTACGGTGGGTGAACAAATTACTTTTGAGCAATTGACAGAATTGAGCATAGTTATGAGAATATCTAGGTATGATCATGTATATAGGCATCACGTCCAAGACAAGTAGACCGACTCCTGCCTGCATCTACTACTATTACTCCACTCATCGACCGCTATCCAGCATGCATCTAGAGTATTAAGTTAAAAACAGAGTAACGCCTTAAGCAATATGACATGATGTAGAGGGATAGACTCATGCAATATGAAGAAATCCCCATCTTGTTATCCTCGATGGCAACAATACAATACGTGCCTTGTTGCCCTTACTGTCACCGGGAAAGGACACCGCAAGGTTGAACCCAAAGCTAAACACTTCTCTCATTGCAAGAAAGATCAATCTAGTAGGCCAAACCAAACTGATAATTCGAAGAGACTCGCAAAGATAACCAATCATACATAAAAGAATTCAGAGAAGATTCAAATATTATTCATAGATAGACTTGATCATAAACCCACAATTCATCGGTCTCAAGAAACACACCGCAAAAAAGAAGATTACATCAAATAGATCTCCACAAGAGAGGGGGAGAACATTGTATTGAGATCCAAAAAGAGAGAAGAAGCCATCTAGCTACTAACTATGGACCCGTAGGTCTGAGGTGAACTACTCACACTTCATCGGAGGGGCTATGGTGTTGATGTAGAAGACCTCCATGATCGATGCCCCCTCCGGCGGAGCTCCGGAACAGGCCCCAAGATGGGATCTCCTGGATACAGAAAGTTATGCCGGTGGAATTAGGGTTTTGGCTCCGTATCTGATCGTTTGGGGTACGTGGATATATATAGGAGGAAGGAGTACGTCGGTGGAGCAACAGGGGGCCCACGAGGGTGGAGGTGGGGGTGGGCGCGCCCCCCTTCCTCGTGGCCTCCTGTTTTATTTCTTGACGTAGGGTCCAAGTCTCTCTGGTCTTATTCGTTGAGAAAATCACGTTCCCGAAGGTTTCATTCCGTTTGAACTCCGTTTGATATTCCTTTTCTTCGAAACCCTAAAACAGGCAAAAAACAACAATTCTGGGCTGGGCCTCCGGTTAATAGGTTAGTCCCAAAAATAATATAAAAGTGGATAATAAAGCCCAATAATGTCCAAAACAGTAGATAATATAGCATGGAGCAATCAAAAATTATAGATACGTTGGAGACGTATCATTATCCTATCCACCTTACTACTGAACTGGTTTACCAAAATGAGTTTCATATACTACATTGTAAACCAGAGATGTGTTTGTTTGTTTCTCTTTTAGAACGCGGATAAAATATTGGAGAAGAGTACCTTGTTATGAAATGGTAAAGGAAGTAATGCAGATATGGTTCAAGATAGTGAGACATCCCTGTTGGTCTCCAAGAAAGGTGATAAAAACTATATTGAAGACAATGAGACAACCCCAAAGCCCTGTCTTGATGTAGTGTTTGAGTTACTGGCTACCACTGCTGGCACCAGCTCTTCGAACTCGTTGCCTAAATCAGTTCGGCTTCTTGAGTCTCAACTTCAAGTTGAAAGACATCGATCAGATGTTATGCGACAGGAAGCCGAAGGACTGAGGAAGTCCCTGCAGAATTCAGATGCATACTTTCTGGTGCAACAGCAAGCGCTGGAGGACTTAAGCGCCAAACAAGAGAAAGTTAATAAGCTTGCTAAGCATCTTGCCAGCATTATGGGTACCCAGGATATTGTTTCTTGAGCTCTTCTGAAGTGGTTTCAGTTCTGGACTTGTTTCGTTGCGGCGTTTATATGCTGTTGTGTTCCCTATATTTGCACTGGTGGCGAACTTTGATGCCCAGTGGATGTAATATGTGTAATAGCCGTGATAGCCTAGTGTAAGTTGCTTGCTTATTTATTTCCTTGTTGTCTTGTTTATTTGTTTGCTTGTAGTCAGTGCAGTTCTTTTTCTGCGGTTTGCTAGTGGCTGCAATAACCTGTTTTTTAAACTAGGCCACAATAACCATGGGCTAATATTTATTGTAGTGACACTGGGCCTCCTACGGGCTGTAGAAACCATGGGCCTTCTACGGGCCGTAGAAACAATGGGCCTTCTACGGGCCGTAGAAACAATGGGCCTTCTACGGACCGTATCATCAATGGGCCTTATACGGGCCGTATGATCGATTGGCCAAAGATGGGCCAAGCAGACCACATTCTGGCCGTAAACGGGCTAGAGTTGGAATCATCCGTTCATGGGCCGACCATAACGGGCCATTGTTAATAGGCCGTATTTGATGACGCTATGAAAATGGCCCAACGTATTAACGGACCACAAACGGGCCGACTGTAACCACGGGCTGAATTTGGCCCACAAGCAGAAAATGACAGTAACGGGCCGTAAGTAAACGAATGCTGGAAAATAGCCCAAGAATAAATGGGCTCTGAGAAGGCCGAAAGATAACATGGGCTAGAAACGGCCCAACGGAATAACGGGCTGTTAATGGGTATAAAGTGATACACTGTTCTTTACGGGCCAGTTTCACCACAGGCCGTTAATGGGTGTAAAGTGATACACTGTTCATTACGAGCCAGTTTCACCACGGGCCGTTAATAGGCCAAGAGTTACATAGGGCCTCATATGGGCCGAAAGACGTCATGGGCCATACATGGGCCAGAAGTGAAAACGGGCTGGAATCATATTGGATGGCCCAGATGACGCTACTGGGCCTAATTTGAATAGGGCGTAGCGGGCCTTGGGTTAGCGGGCTGTAAATGGGCTATATGCGAACAGGCCGTTAACAGGCCTTCCATGGGCTGGCCCGCCACCTTTTGACCAAGTCAAACGGGTCGGCCTTTTCACAGGAATGGGCCTCTGTTGGGCCATGCCACGTGTCGACGTATCATAGGCGCCTTCTGTCCAATGAGTGGATGACATCTGTCCCAGCGATGAGCCGACACGTGTTTCCTCTAGCCAATGATGATTTTACACGTGGAAAATCCCCATTGGTCGAGGCTGTTAACGGGTTATCGGATCCAAAACCCTACCCGATAGCTTAACGGCGTTCCGTTACGGTGGATGCCACGTGTCGGTCACCCTTGACGAAAGCACTTCTGTGACGCGCGATTTATCGTCATGCAAGTGGACACTTCTGTGATGATAATTTTGGTAATGTCATGGAACACTTCTACGACAGCACAGGTATGACTATCTTGATTCTGTCATAAAATCGTCATGGATGTACATGCATGACAGAAAACGCGACCTACTGTGACAAACACGTATCATCACGGAAGTGTATTTTTTTGTAGTGAAAGGGCATGGTTTCATCGGGCTGCTCGAACTCAACAATGGCGGATGACATCTACATTTTGAAAGAGAGAAGAAATTAGAACTGAAGTAGAGAAGGTACAAGATCAAAGGATATATAGGGAAAATGAAAAATATAGTTTTTATCCTATGGCTTTTTCCATTTTCTAGGGGTCGCGTCCTACAGCCAACATGTGCTCTGATACCATCTTGTAGCGACCTGACTTGGTAAGAGTCAAAGTCTCTGTGCTTACCATCCTTGTCCCTGGATCGACTTGCTAGCACACACAGTACTCAATGAAATAACAGAAATAACACACATCTCTTTATTACATCGATAGTCCAGGAGTAATACATTTATTACAAAATAGGGCATAGAGCCAATAAGCAAATACCACGGAAGCAAAGTAGTAAATGAGTCCAACTCCACGAGCAAGGTTGAGTGTAGAACATCGACCTATCGCGCCTTAATCCTCATCGGATATATCTGCAACGTGATAAGTTGCAGCCATATCGGTCAGTACATTGAATGTACTGGCAAGTCACATCATAAGTGTAATGAACCTATTTGTACATGCAATTTGGCTGGTGGATAGCTCTAAGTTTAATTTTTGCATAAAGCTAGTTTTTCCCTATTAGAAAGATGTTATTCTACTACTACACATTTGCATACGATGATTTGGCAAACCCTACTCCATCCGTTCCCAAGTTTCATTTAAAACCCAACTGTTAAATTAAAGGTGAGGAGATCTCCCAGCATTTCCACTACTAGATGCTCAAGATGTCCGTAACCAGGGACATGGCTAATCGACTAGGTTGAGACTTTGCAGAGGTTGCGCACTTTTCCCCACATGACTCGGCCACCTCCCTGATCGGAAGATCGAGACATAGTCTTTCGAAAATGTTCCCCCTTAACCCATGGATAGGCTGGTACACCTACATCATCCTACATCTGCTAGCCCATCCCGGAAGGGGTCACACTAACTACTCAACTAAGCCAGAGCCCATATTGGCTTGTGGCTGCACACGTCAGCTTCTAGACATGAGAATACGAATGATCTGTTTGAACCTGAGCGGACGTACCACTAGTGGTGCACCACCATGGATTTCCCATGCGTGCCTGATACGTCTCCAACGTATCCACAATTTTTGATTGTTCCATGCTATTATATTATCAGTTTTGGATGTTTATGGGATTTATTATACACTTTTATATTTTTTTCGGACTAACCTATTAACCGGAGGCCCAGCCCAAATTGTTGTTTTCTTGCCTATTTTAGTGTTTTGAAGAAAAGGAATATCAAACGGAGTCCAAACAGAATGAAACCTTCGGGAGAGTTATTTTTGGAACGGGAGCAATCCAGGAGACTTGGAGTAGGTGTCAGGGAAGTTTGAGGTGGCCACGAGGCAGGGAGGTGCGCCTGCCCCCTGGGTGCTCCCCCCACCCTCATGGGCCCCTTGTGGCTCCCCTGGCCAACTTCTTTCGCCTATATATGTCCATATACCCTAAAAACATGGATGAGCAGAATAGATCGGGAGTTCTGCCGCCAGAAGCCTCCGTCGCCACTGAAAACCAATCTAGACCCGTTTAGGAACCTTGCCGAAGGGGGGAATCCCTCTCCGGTGGCCATCTTCATCATCCCGGTGCTCTCCATGACGAGGAGGGAGTAGCTCTCCCTCGGGGCTGAGGGTATGTACCAGTAGCTATGCGTTTGATCTCTCTCTCTCTCATGTTCTTGAGGTGGTACGATCTTGATGTATCGCGAGCTTTGATATTATAGTTGGATCTTATGATGTTTCTCCCTCTCTGCTCTCTTGTAATGGATTGAGTTTTCCCTTTGAAGTTATCTTATCGGATTGAGTCTTTAAGGATTTGAGAACACTTGATGTATGTCTTGCATGTGCTTATCTGTGGTGACAATGGGATATCACGTGATCCACTTGATGTATGTTTTGGTGATCAACTTGCGAGTTCCATGAACTCGTGAACTTATGCATAGGGGTTGGCACATGTTTTCGTCTTGACTCTCCGGTAGAAACTTTGGGGCACTCTTTGAAGTTCTTTGTGTTGGTTGAATAGATGAATCTGAGATTGTGTGATGCATATCGTATAATCATGCCCACGGATACTTGAGGTGACATTGGAGTATCTAGGTGACATTGGAGTATCTAGGTGACATTAGGGTTTCAGTTGATTTGTGTCTTAAGGTGTAATTCTAGTACGAACTCTATGATAGATTGAACGGAAAGAATAGCTTCGTGTTATTTTACTACGGACTCTTGAATAGATCGATCAGAAAGGATAACTTTGAGGTGGTTTCGTACCCTACCATAACCTCTTCGTTTGTTCTCCGCTATTAGTGACTTTGGAGTGACTCTTTGTTGCATGTTGAGGGATAGTTATATGATCCAATTGTGTTATTATTGTTGAGGGAACTTGCACTAGTGAAAGTATGAACCCTAGGCCTTGTTTCCTAGCATTGCAATACCATTTACGCTCACTTTTATCATTAGTTACCTTGCTGTTTTTATATTTTCAGATTACAAAATCCTTTATATATCATCCATATTGCGCTTGTATCACCATATCTTCACCGAACTAGTGCACCTATACAATTTACCATTATATTGGGTGTGTTGGGGAAACAAGACACTCTTTGTTATTTGGTTGCAGGGTTGTTTGAGAGAGACCATCTTCATCCTACGCCTCCCAAGGATTGATAAACCTTAGGTCATCCACTTGAGGGAAATTTGCTATTGTCCTACAAACCTCTGCACTTGGAGGCCCAACAACGTCTACAAGAAGAAGGTTGCGTAGTAGAAATCAAGCTCTTTTCTGGCGTCGTTGCCGGGGAGGTTAGCACTTGAAGGTATATCTTTAGATCTTGCAATCGAATCTTTTTGTTTCTTGTTTTATCACTAGTTTAGTTTATAAAAGAAACTACAAAAAAAGGAATTAAGGGTACCTCATATGCTTCATCTTTTTAATGTCTTTCGTGAAAATAAGGATTCCGATAATTGTGCTTAATAGCTAGAAGAAGAATGCATTCGAATGTTTGGCACTAAATATTTGAATGATGAGCATGATTGCAATGTTGTTAGTATGAATTCCTTGAATATCCATGATGCTAATGATATGCAAAGCCACGAGCTTGGGGAAGCTATGTTTGATGAAGATGATATTTTTTGTCCCCCAAGTTTTGTTGAGAAAAATTAGTATGATGAAACCATGCCTCCTATTTATGATGATTATATTGATGAAAGTGGATTTGGAGAGGTCATGACTTTATTTGGTGATGAATCCACTATCTCGGAAGAGGTCCCAATTGATTATGAGAACAAAGTTGCTATCTATGATGATTATTGTGATGACTTGTATGCTATAAAGAAAAATGATATACATGAAACTTGTCATCATGATTTTAGTTTTCAATTGGATTATGCCTCATATGATAGTTATTTTGTTGAGTTTGCTCCCACTACTATTCATGAGAAGAAATTTGCTTATGTGGAGAGTAATAAAAATTATATGCTTGTGGCTCATGAAAACAATGCTTTATGTGATAGTTATATTTTTGAATTCAATCATGATGCTACTGAAAATTATTATGAGGGAGGAACATATGCTTGTAGGAATTGCAATAATATCAAGTTTTCTCTCTATGTGCTTAAAGTTTTGAAGTTATGCTTGTTTTGCCCTCCTATGCTAGTTGATTATTGTTCACATAAGTTGTTTGCCCACAAAATCCTATGCATAGGAAGTGGGTTAGACTTAAGTGTGCTATTCATATTCTTCATGATGCTCTCTTTATAGTTCAATTCTTATCTTTTATGTGAGCATCATTGAAATCATCATGCCTAGCTAGGGGCGTTAAACGATAGCGCTTGTTGGGAGGCAACCCGATTTTATTTTTGTTCCTTGCTTTTTGTTCCTGTTTAGTAACAAATAATTTATCTAGCTTCTGTTATGATTGAGTTTTCATGTTTTAATTAGTGTCTGTGCCAAGTAGAACCTTTGGGAAGACTTGGGGAAAGTCTTTGTGATCTTGCTGTAAGAAACAGAAACTTTAGCACTCACGCGAATTGCTGCCATTTTCTATTTAAGAGTGATATTTAGTTAATTATTTTTTAAGATGATTAATAGATAAATTCCTCACGTCCAAAAATTTATTTTAGAATTTTTGGGGTTCCATAAGTAGTCGAAACCTACAGATTACTACAGACTGTTCTGTTTTTGACATATTCTGTTTTCTATGTGTTGTTTGCTTATTTTGATGAATCTATGAGTAGTATCGGATGGTATGAACAATAGAGGAGTTGGAATAGAGTAGATATTACACCAATATGAATTTAGAATGAGTTCACAACAGTACCTAAGTGGTGATTTATTTTCTTATACTAACGGAGCTTACGAGTTTTCTGTTAAGTTTTGTGTTGTGAAGTTTTCAAGTTTTGGGTAAAGATTCGATGGACTATGGAATAAGGAGTGGCAAGAGCCTAAGCTTGGGGATTCCCAAGACACCCAAGGTAAAATCCAAGGACACCAAAAACCCTAAGCTTGGGGATGCCCCGGAAGGCATCCCCTCTTTCGTCTTCGTCTATTGGTAACTTTACTTGGAGCTATATTTCTATTCGCCACATGATATGTGTTTTGCTTGGAGCGTCTTGTATGATTTGAGTCTTTGCTTTTTAGTTTACCACAATCATCCTTTTTGTACACACCTTTTGAGAGAGACACACATGAATTGGAATTTATTAGAATACTCTATGTGCTTCACTTATATCTTTTGAGCTATATATTTTTTGCTCTAGTGCTTCACTTATATCTTTTAGAGCACGGCGGTGGTTCTATTTTATAGAAATAATTGATCTCTCATGCTTCACTTATATCATTTTGAGAGTCCTTTAGAACAACCTGGCAATAATAAAAACTTTCATATAAGTGCATTGAATACTAAGAGAAGTTTGATACTTGATGATTGTTTTGAGATATGGAGATGGTGATATTAGAGTCATGCTAGTTGAGTAGTTCTGAATTTGAGAAATACTTGTGCTGAAGTTTGTGATTCCCGTAGCATGCACGTATGGTGAACCGTTATGTGATGAAGTCGGAGCATGATTTATTTATTGATTGCCTTCCTTATGAGTGGCGGTCAGGGACGAGCGATGGTATTTTCCTACCAATCTATCCCCCTAGGAGCATGCTCGTAGTACTTTGTTTCGATAACTAATAGATTTTTGCAATAAGTATATGAGTTCTTTATGACTAATGTTGAGTCCATGGATTATACGCACCCTCACCCTTCCACCATTACTAGCCTCTCTAGTACCGCGCAAATTTCGCCGGTACCATAAACCCACCATATATCTTCCTCAAAACAGCCACCATACCTACCTATTATGGCATTTCCATAGCCATTCTGAGATATATTGCCATGCAACTTTCCACCGTTCCTTTTATTATGACACGCTTCATCATTGTCATATTGCTTTGCATGATCATGAAGTTGACATCATATTTGTGGCAAAGCCACCGTTCATAATCCTTTCATACATGTCACTCATGAGTCATTGCACATCCCGGTTCACCGCCGGAGGCATTCATATAGAGTCATATTTTGTTCTAAGTATCGAGTTGTAATTCTTGAGTTGTAAGAAAATAGAAGTGTGATGGTCATCATTATTAGAGCACTATCCCATGTGAGGAAAGGATGACGGAGACTATGATTCCCCCACAAGTCGGGATGAGACTCCGGACGAAAAAAAGAAACAAAAGAGGCCAAAAAAAGAGAAAAGGCCCAAATAAAAAAATAAAAAAATGAGAGAAAAAGAGAGAAGGGGCAATGCTACTATCCTTTTACCACACTTGTGCTTCAAAGTAGCACCATGATCTTCATGATAGAGAGTCTCCTATGTTGTCACTTTCACATACTAGTGGGAATTTTTCATTATAGAACTTGGCTTGTATATTC
This sequence comes from Triticum urartu, assembly GCF_003073215.2. Lineage (NCBI taxonomy): Eukaryota > Viridiplantae > Streptophyta > Magnoliopsida > Poales > Poaceae > Triticum > Triticum urartu. Next base: position 430,760,552 of record NC_053026.1, on the reverse strand, counting down.
CAATGATGGGCTTCCTCAAAATGCCCTAGGTCTTCGTGAGCAAGCAAGTTGGATGCACGCCCACTTAGTTTCTTTTTGAGCTTTCATACAGTTATAGCTCTAGTGCTTCCGTTGCATCGCAATCCCTACTCACTCACATTGATATCTATTGACGGGCATCTCCATAGCCCGTTGATACGCCTAATTGATGTGAGACTATCTTCTCCTTTTTTTTCTTCTCCACAACCACCATTCTATTCCACCTATAGTGTTATGTCCATGGCTCACGCTCATGTATTGCGTGAAGATTGAAAATGTTTGAGAACATCAAAAGTATGAAACAATTGCTTGGCTTGTCATCGGGGTTGTGCATGATTTAAATATTTTGTGTGATGAAGATAGAGCATAGCCAGACTATATGATTTTGTAGGGATAGCTTTCTTTGGCCATGTTATTTTGAGAAGACATGATTACTTTGTTAGTATGCTTGAAGTATTATTATTTTTATGTCAATATTAAACTTTTGTCTTGAATCTTTCAGACCTGAATATTCTTGCCACAATAAAGAGAATTACATGGATAAATATGTTAGGTAGCATTCCACATCAAAAAATTTGTTTTTATCATTTACCTACTCGAGGACGAGCAGGAATTAAGCTTGGGGATGCTGATACGTCTCCAACGTATCTATAATTTTTTATTGTTCCATGCTATTATATTATCTGTTTTGGATGTTTATGGGCTTTATTATACACTTTTATATTATTTTTGGGACTAACCTATTAACCGGAGGCCAAGCCCAAATTGTTGTTTTCTTGCCTATTTCAGTGTTTCAAAGAAAAGGAATATCAAACGGAGTCCAAATGGAATGAAACCTTCGGGAGAGTTATTTTTGGAACAGAAGCAATCCAGGAGACTTGGAGTAGACATCAAGGAAGCTTCGAGGTGGCCACGAGGCAGGGAGGCGCGCCTGCCCCCCTGGGCGTGCCCCCCCCTCGTGGCTCCCCCGACCGACTTCTTCGCCTATATATGTCCATATACCCTAAAAACATGGATGAGCGGAATAGATCGGGAGTTCCGCCGCCAGAAGCCTCCGTAGCCACCGAAAACCAATCTAGACCCGTTCTGGCACCCTGCCGGAGGGGGGAATCCCTCTCCGGTGGCCATCTTCATCATCCCGGTGCTCTCCATGACGAGGAGGGAGTAGTTCTCCCTCGGGGCTGAGGGTATGTACCAGCAGCTATGGGTTTGATCTCTCTCTCTCTCTCGTGTTCTTGAGGTGGTACGATCTTGATGTATCGCGAGCTTTTCTATTATAGTTGGATCTTATGATGTTTCTCCCCCTCTACTCTCTTGTAATGGATTGAGTTTTCCCTTTGAAGTTATCTTATCGGATTGAGTCTTTAAGGATTTGAGAACACTTGATGTATGTCTTGCATGTGCTTATCTGTGGTGACAATGGGATATCACGTGATCCACTTGATGTATGTTTTGGTGATCAACTTGCGAGTTCCGTGACCTCGTGAACTTATGCATAGGGGTTGGCACACGTTTTCGTCTTGACTCTCCAGTAGAAACTTTGGGGCACTCTTTAAAGTTCTTTGTGTTGGTTGAATAGATGAATCTGAGATTGTGTGATGCATATCGTATAATCATGCCCACGGATACTTGAGGTGACATTGGAGTATCTAGGTGACATTAGGGTTTTGGTTGATTTGCGTCTTAAGGTGTTATTCTAGTACGAACTCTATGATTGATTGAACGGAAAGAATTGCTTCATGTTATTTTACTACGGACTCTTGAATAGATCGATCAGAAAGGATAACTTTGAGGTGGTTTCGTACCCTACCATAACCTCTTCGTTTGTTCTCCGCTATTAGTGACTTTGGAGTGACTCTTTGTTGCATGTTGAGGAATAGTTATATGATCCAATTATGTTATTATTGTTGAGGGAACTTGCACTAGTGAAAGTATGAACCCTAGGCCTTGTTTCCTAGCATTGCAATACCGTTTACGCTCACTTTTATCATTAGTTACCTTGCTGTTTTTATATTTTCATATTACAAAAACCTTTATCTATTATCCATATTGTGCTTGTATCACCATCTCTTCGCCGAACTAGTGCACCTATACAATTTACCATTGTACTGGGTGTGTTGGGGACACAAGACACTCTTTGTTATTTGGTTGCAGGGTTGTTTGAGAGAGACCATCTTCATCCTACGCCTCCCACGGATTGATAAACCTTAGGTCATCCACTTGAGGGAAATTTGCTACTGTCCTACAAACCTCTGCACTTGGAGGCCCAACAACGTCTACAAGAAGAAGGTTGCGTAGTAGACATCACTGCCCCACTGTACTTTGAGACCATTCTAACAAGTTTCCACCCAAATAGTTCATTAATTATCTTAGGTCCTATTTACCACATTGTCACTCATACTTTACAATGATCACTCCCCAATCCACGTCTACTTAGGGAAGCAACATAATGTAAAATGATGGCAACAATGTTGTAAGGTTCAGACCTACCTCAATGAACTACTGGGTGAAAAGCATAGTCATATGACATCAATTTCTACCATGTAGTCCTACCGCAAAGAACTAAGTGCATAATAAAAACATAGGTAATGAAACATAATCAAGATGCAACTTTCCTTGGTACTACTGGTTGAATTCTAAAGACTAGTAGTATTCTGCTTCACACTCCGGGCAATCTATCGCAAAGAATACAAACAAACATAGGCAAACATTTCAAAGAACCAAGAAGAACATGCAAAGCAAGAAGTCTCGAAAAAACCCAATGAACATACAACACACTAAGCTATCACGAAAATATTCTAAGTGCGAAACAATATAGGCCTATGGTTCAAAAAGTGATGTGAACTATAGTGCATACTATGCATACTAGTACAAATATTAATGGACATATTCTAGTGTGTGAAAATTATTATTACAAAGGTCCAGGTGATAGGGTTTGGCTACGGTGACAAAGTGCAAAAAGAATCAACTTAATCGGAGCTACAGTTTGGGAGATATGGCCATTTGAAGTTTGAATTCAAATCTGAATAAATTCAAATTTGAATCTAACAAAAGTTTGCAAACTTGATACCACTGGATAGATCTAAACATGACTAAGAATTTGCCGCTGGTTTCATCGAGTTTGGATCTACGGTTTAAAAGTTATGGCTAATCTAAGATCAGGGACTAATCTGTGATAAAAGGGACTAAACAATGAAGAAAAAAAGTCGCAAACAGGTCCCTGACATGTGGCAGATTCCTACTGGCCAAAAGGTGTTTGTGGCGTAGCTTATACAATGGGCATTCGGACTTTAAGCAAAACGACGACGGCGGCTAACTTAAACAAAAACCGATCGGTTTTTTTAGAATAAAAACCCGCGGTTAACCGCGTACCGGTTCAACTAAAAAACCAACTAACCTAATCTAATCTAGGCCATCGGTGATCGATCTAACAGGTGGGAGTGCGCCGATGGCTTACATCGGGTGGTGGTGGTGGCCGACGACGATGAAGACGGCGGTGCGGCGGAGGTGACGGAGGGGGCGGCGGCTGCGGTGGTCCTCGTCGACGGGGAAGAAGACGGGGAGGTGCGGCGCATTGAAGGCATCGCGAAGGTGGTGTCGGCATTCATTGGCGGCGTCGGGACGGGGCGAGGCGAAGAAGGCGGGGCCCGGTGCTCCGGCGACTCCGGCGTCGACGGTGCGGCTGCTCCGATGGGACCTAGGGGAAAAAATCGTGTCAAATGGAAGCGCCTCGGCAAGCTAAGGAAATTTACAGAAAAACAAGGGTCGGAGTGGTCTACGGGCGACGAAATGCTCGGGCGAGTGGCGCAGCGCCGGCGAGATGCGAACGAGCAGCGCGGCGGCTAGAAGCGGCGTGGGAAGAAGCGAGGCGGCGAGGTTGGAAGACGGGGTGCAGAGCCTTTTATAGGCGAGGGGAGAGGTCACGGGAGTTGCGGATAGGCCCTATCCGTGAGGGAGCCGAGCGGCGGTTGCGGGAGCGCGTCGTCGAGCTCATCCGGGCGGGGCAAGTGGGAGGTTGGGGGAGATGAGGTGGAGCGGGACCCACCAGTCAGTGGCGGTGGCTTGAAGCGAGCGAGGGCGCATGCGGGGCGGTCGACCGGCCTGGAGGGTCTTCGGGCGCTGGGCGCTGGTCTTGGGCCAAATGGCCAGGTGGGCCGGTCGGGGCGCTCCTAGGCCGAACCCAGTTTCGATCCAGGCTGCGATGAGTGCGTGTTTTTTTTGACAGAAAACAAAGGTGCCCCTAAATAAATTCAAACGAATCTATAAAAATACCACAAAAATTCCTAAAATAACTATACAATATTTTGAGCCTAATGAACATTAATTTATGCACCGAACATTTTGAAAAAAATTCCTAATGCAATTAATGCACTTTTTGCAAATAAAATAAATATCAATAAACTCCAAAAACTTCAAATAATATTCAAAATAAAATTTCCCCACTCTTTATAAGTTTGAGGAAGTCATCTCATCCCCTCTCATTTGTTTTTCTTGAGTGGAAAATATTATTTGAATATTTTAAAAACTCCAAAATGCAAAGAAATATGATATGCATTGAATGATTCTATTACCATCCAAATTTAATAAAAAAATGGGATGTTACAGGGAGCTATACGCGAGCTATTGATCTACAACATAGATATGCAAATACTATTAGGACTAAGTTCATGATAAATTAAGTTTAATTAATTATATTACTTAAGAACTCCCACTTAGATAGACATCCCTCGAGTCATCTAAATGATCACGTGATCCATATCAACCAAACCATGTCCGATCATCACATGAGATGGAGTAGTCTTCAATTGTGAACATGAAGGAAATATGCCCTAGAGGCAATAATAAAGTTGTTATTTATATTTCCTTATATCATGATAAATGTTTATTATTCATGCTAGAATTTTATTAACTAGAAACTTGATACATGGGTGGATACATAGATAAAACAAAGTGTCCCTAGTATGCCTCTACTTGACTAGCTCGTTAATCAAAGATGGTTAAGTTTCCTAACCATAGACATGTGTTGTCATTTGATGAACGGGGTCACATCATTAGAGTATGATGTGATGGACAAGACCCATTCGTTAGCTTAGCATAACGATCGTTAAGTTTTATTGCTATTGCTTTCTTCATGACTTATACATATTCCTCTGACTATGAGATTATGCAACTCCCGAATACCGGAGGAACACTCTGTGTGCTATCAAACATCACAATGTAACTGGGTGATTATAAAGATGCTCTACAGGTGTCCCCAAAGGTGTTTGTTGGGTTGGCATAGATCAAGATTAGGATTTGTCACTCCGAGTATCGGAGAGGTATCTTTGGGCCCTCTCTGTAATGCACATCACGATAAGCCTTGCAAGCAAAGTGACTAATGAGTTAGTTACGGGATGATGCATTATGGAACGAGTAAAGAGACTTGCCGGTAACGAGATTGAACTAGGTATGATGATACCGACGATCGAATCTCGGGCAAGTAACATACATATGACAAAGGGAATAACGTATGTTGTTATTGCGTTTGACCGATAAAGATCTTCGTAGAATATGTAGGAACCAATAGGAGCATCCAGGTTCCGCTGTTGGTTATTGACCGGAGATGTGTCTCAGTCATGTCTACATAGTTCTCAAACCCGTAGGGTCCGCACGCTTAACGTTTGATGACGATTTGTATTATGAGTTATGTGTTTTGGTGACCGAAGTTTGTTCGGAGTCCCGGATGAGCTCACGGACATGACGAGGAGTCTTACAATGGTCGAGAGGTAAAGATTGATATATTGGACGATAGTATTCGGACACCTGAATGGTTTCGAAATGGTTCGGGTATTTTTCGGAGTACCGGGAGGTTAGCGGAACCACCCCCCCCTGGGGAAATATTGGGCCTACATGGGCCATAAGGGAGAGGGAGGCAGCCCACAAGGGGTGGCCGCACCCCCTCTGATAGGGAGTACGAATTGGACTAGGGGAGGGGGCGCCCCCCTTTCCTTCTCCTCTTCCCTCTCCCTTCCCTCTTTCCCCCTCCATGAGAAGAAAAAAGGGGGGGCAAATCCTACTAGTTCTGGAGTCCTAGTAGGACTCCCCCTTCTTGGCGGGCCCCCCTGGTGGCCGGCCTCCACCTCTCCCTCCTTTATATACGTGGGAAGGGCGCCCCTTGGAGACACACCAATTGTTCCAAGCCGTGTGCGGCGTCTCTCTCCATAGTTTACTCCTCCAGTCATATTCACGTAGTGCTTAGGCGAAGACCTGCGCGGATCACATCTCCATCACCGTCACCACGCCGTCATGCTGATGTAACTATCCCTCGGCCCTCTGCTGGATAAAGAGTTCAAGGGACGTCATCGAGCTGAACATGTGCTGAACTCAGAGGTGTCGTACGTTCGGTACTTGATCGGTTGGATCGGGAAGACGTTCAACTACATCAACCGCGTTAACCTAACGCTTTCGCTTTCGGTCTACAAGGGTACGTGGACACACTCTCCCCCTCTCGTTGCTATGCATCTCCTAGATAGATCTTGCCTGAGCATAGGATTTTTTTTGAAATTGCACGCTACGTTCCCGAACAATGGCATCCGAGCCAGGTCTATGCGTAGATGATATGCACGAGTAGAACACAAAGAGTTGTGGACAGTGATCGTCATACTGCTTACCACCAATGTCTTGTTTTGATTCGGCGGTATTGTTGGATGAAGCGGCCTAGACCAACCTTACATGACCACGTTCATGAGACCGGTTCCACCGACAAACATGCAACTAGTTTTGCATAAAGGTGGATGGCGGGTGTCTGTTTCTCCAACTTTAGTTGAATCAGATTTGACTATGGCTGGTCCTTGTTGAAGGTTAAAACAGCAAACTTGATAAATCACCATTGTGGTTTTTATGTGTAGGTAAGAACGGTTCTTACTAAAAGCCCGTAGCAGCCACGTAAAACTTGCAACAACAAAGTAGAGGACGTCTAACTTGTTTTTGCAGGGCATGTTATGATGTGATATGGTCAAGACATGATGTGATATAAGTTATTGTATGAGATGATCATGTTTTGTAAAAGTTATCGGCAATTGGCAGGAGCCTTAAGGTTTTCGCTTTATAGTATGAAATGCAATCGCCATGTAATTGCTTTACTTTATCACTATGCGGTAGCGATAGTTGTAGAAGCAATAGTTGGCGAGATGACAACGACGCTACGATGGAGATCAAGGTGTCAAGCCAGTGACGATGGAGATCATGACGGTGCTTTGGAGATGGAGATCAAAGGAACAAGATGATGATGGCCATATCATGTCACATATTTTGATTGCATGTGATGTTTATCTTTTATGCATCTTATTTTGCTTAGTACGGCGGTAGCATTATAAGATGATCCCTCACTAAATTTCAAGGTATAAGTGTTCTCCCTGAGTATGCACCATTGATAAAGTCCGTTGTGCCGAGACACCACAAGATTACCGGGTGTGATAAGCTCTACGTTCACATACAACGGGTGTAAGACAGTTTTGCACGTGCAGAATACCCAGGTTAAACTTGACGAGCCTAGCATATATAGATATGGCCTCGGAACACTGATACCGAAAGGTCGAACGTGAATCATATAGTAGATATGATCAACATAGAGATGTTCACCATTGAAAACTACTCCATCACACGTAATGATCGGACATGGTTTAGTTGATATGGATCACGTGATCATTTAGATGACTAGAGGGGTGTCTATCTAAGGCAATATATTTGTTTCTAAGAGTGGATCCTTTCTAGAGAAGGAGTTTCTCTCGAAAGAAGTGAGTGGGAGGAAAGTAGAACTTGATGAGGTAGTTGTACCCTCTCTCAAATTGGAAAGCAGTTCATCACACAAATCAGTTCCAATGATGCCTACATCAATTAGTGAGGAAGTTAATGATGATGATCATGAAACTTCAGATCAAGTTACTACCGAACCTCGTAGGTCAACCAGAGTACGTTCCACACCACAATGGTACGGTAATCCTGTTCTGAAGTCATGTTACTAGATCATGACGAACCTACGAACTATGAGGAAGCAATGATGAGCCCAGATTCCGCGAAATGGCTTGAGGCCATAAAATCTGAGATGGGATCCATGTATGAGAACAAAGTGTGGACTTTGGTTGACTTGCCCGATGATCGACAAGCCATAGAGAATAAATGGGTCTTCAAGAAAAAGACTGACGCTGACGGTAATGTTACTGTCTACAAAGCTTGACTTGTTACAAAAGGTTTTCGACAAGTTCAAGGAGTTGACTACGATGAGACCTTCTCACCTGTAGCGATGCTTAAGTGTATCTGAATCATGTTAGCAATTGCCGCATATTATGATTATGAAATTTGGCAAATGGATTTCAAAACTGCATTCCTTAATGGATTTCTTAAAGAAGAGTTGTATATGATGCAACCAGAAGGTTTTGTCGATCCTAAAGGTACTAACAAAGTGTGAAAGCTCCAGCGATCCATTTATGGGCTGGTGCAAGGCTCTCGGAGTTGGAATATACGCTTTGATAGTGTGATCAAAGCATATGGTTTTATACAGACTTTTGGAGAAGCATGTATTTACAAGAAAGTTAGTGGGAGCTCGGTACCATTTCTAATTATATATGTGGATGACATATTTTTGATTGGAAATAATACAGAATTTCTGGATAGCATAAAAGGATACTTGGATAAGAAATTTTTCAATGAAAGACCTCGGTGAAGTTGCTTATATATTGGGCATCAAGATCTATAGAGATAGATCAAGACGCTTAACTAGACTTTCAGAAAGCACATACCTTGATAAAGTTTTGAAGAAGTTCAAAATGGATCAGTCAAAGAAAGGGTTCTTGCCTGTGTTACAAGATGTGAAGTTGAGTTAGACTCAATGCCCGACCACTGCAGAAGATAGAGAGAAAATGAAAGTCATTCCCTATGCCTCAGACATAGGTTCTATCATGTATGCAATGTTGTGCACTAGACTGAAGGAAATATGCCCTAGAGGCAATAATAAAGTTGTTATTTACATTTCCTTATATCATGATAAATGTTTATTATTCATGCTAGAATGGTATTAACCGGAAAGTTGATACATGTGAGGATACATAGACAAAACAAAATGTCCCTAGTATGCCTCTACTTGACTAGCTCGTTAATCAAAGATGGTTAAATTTCCTAACCATAGACATGTGTTGTCATTTGATGAATGGGATCACATCATTAGACAATGATGTGATGGACAAGACCCATCCGTTAGCTTAGCATAATGATCGTTAAGTTTTATTGCTATTGCTTTCTTCATGACATATACATATTCCTCTGACTACAAGATTATGCAACCCCCGAATACCGGAGGAACACCTTGTGTGCTATCAAATGTCACAACGTAACAGGGTGATTATAAACATGCTCTACTGGTGTCTCCAAAGGTGTTTGTTGGGTTGGCATAGATCGAGATTAGGATTTGTCACCCCGAGTATCGGAGAGGTATCTCTGGGCCCTCTCGGTAATGCACATCACAATAAGCCTTGCAAGCAATGTGACTAATGAGTTAGTTACGGGATGATGCATTACGAAATGAGTAAAGTGACTTTCCGGTAACGAGATTGAACTAGGTATGATGATACCAACGATCGTATCTCGGACAAGTAACATACCGATGACAAAGGGAATAACGTATGTTGTTATTGCGGTTTGACCGATAAAGATCTTCGTAGAATTTGTAGGAACCAATATGAGCATCCAGGTTCCACTGTTGGTTATTGACCGGAGATGTGTCTCGGTCATATCTACATAATTCTCGAACCCGTAGGGTCCACACACTTAACATTCGATGATGATTTGTATTATGAGTTATGTGTTTTGGTGGCTAAAGTTTGTTCGGAGCCCTAGATGAGATCACGGACATGACGAAGAGTCTCGAAATGGTCAAGATGTAAAGATTGATATATTGGACGATAGTATTCAGACACCGGAATGGTTTCGGAATGGTTCGGGTATTTTTTGGAGTACCGGGAGGTTACTGGAACCCCCCCCCCCTCGGGAAATATTGGGCCTACATAGGCCATTAGGGAGTGGGGAGGCAGCCCACAAGGGATGGCCCCCCATAGGGTGTCCGGATTGGACTAGGGGAGGAGGCGCGCCCCCCTTTCCTTCTCCTCTTCCCTCTCCCTTCCCTCTTTCCCCTCCATGAGAAGGAAAAAAGGGGGGCGAATCCTACTAGGAATGGAGTCCTAGTAGGACTCCCCCCTCTTGGCGCGCCCCTTGGTGGACGGCCTCCTCCTCTCCCTCCTTTATATATGTGGGCAGGGCACCCCTTGGAGACACACCAATTGTTCCAAGCCGTGTGCAGCGTCTCTCTCCATGGTTTACTCCTCCGGTCATATTCACGTAGTGCTTAGGCGAAGCCCTGCGCAGATCACATCACCATCACCATGCCACCGTGCTGATGAAACTCTCCTTCGACCCTCTGCTGGATCAAGAGTTCGAGGGACATCATCGAGCTGAACGTGTGCTGAACTCAGAGGTGCCGTATGTTTGGTACTTGATCGGTTGGATCGCGAAGACGTTCGACTACATCAACCGCGTTAACCTAACACTTCATCTTTCGGTCTACGAGGGTACGTGGACACACTCTCCCCCTCTCGCTGCTATGCATCTCCTAGATAGATCTTGCGTGAGCGTAGGATTTTTTTTGAAATTGCATGCTACGTTCCCCAATAGAACATCTCTATGTTGATCATATCTACTATATGATTCACGTTCGACCTTTCGGTCTCCAGTGTTCCAAGGCCATGTCTATACATGCTAGGCCCGTCAAGTTTAACCCGAGTATTTTGCATGTGCAAAACTGTCTTGCACCCGTTGTATGTGAACGTAGAGCTTATCACACCCGATCATCACATGGTGTCTTGGCATGACGAACTGTCGCAATGGTGCATTCTCAGGGAGAACACTTATACCTTGAAATTTTAGTGAGGGGTCATCTTATAATGCTACCGCCGTACTAAGCAAAATATGATGCATAAAAGATAAACATCACATGCAATCAAAATATGTGACATGATATGGCCATCATCATCTTGTGCCTTTGATCTCCATCTCCAAAGCACCGTCATGATCTCCATCGTCACCGGCTTGACACCTTTGATCTCCATCGTAGCGTGGTGGTCGTCTCGCCAACTATTGCTTCTACAACTATCACTAATGCATAGTGATAAAGTAAAGCAATTACATAGCGTTTGCATTTCATACAATAAAGCGACAACCATAAGGCTCCTGCCTGTTGCATATAACTTTTATGAAACATAATCATCTCATACAATAATGTGTATCACATCATGTCTTGACCATATCACATCACAACGTGTCCTGCAAAAACAAATTAGACGTCCTCTACTTTGTCGTTGCAAGTTTTACGTGGCTGCTACAGGCTTCTAGCAAGGACCATTCTTACCTACGCATCAAAAACCACAACGGTGATTTATCAAGTTTGTTGTTTTAAGCTTCAACAAGGACTGGCTGCAGTCAAATTCGATTCAACCAAAGTAGGAGAAACAGACACCCGCCAACCACCTTTATGCAAAACTAGTTGCATGTCTGTCGGTGGAACCAGTCTCATGAACGTGGTCATGTAAGGTTGGTCTGGGCCGCTTCATCCAACAATACCGCCAAATCAAAATATGACATTGGTGGTAAGCAGTATGACAATCACTGCCCACAACTTTTTGTGTTCTACTCGTGCATATCATCTACGCATAGACCTGGCTCGGATGCCACTGTTGGGGAACATAGCATGCAATTTCAAAAATTTCCTACACTCACGCAAGATCTATTTAGGAGATACATAGCAATGAGAGGGGGAGAGTGTGTCTACGTAACCTCGTAGACCGAAAGCGGAAGCATTTGACAACGCGGTTGATTAATCGAAATTCTTCTCGTTTTGACCGATCAAGCACCGAACGTACGGCACCTCCGAGTTTTGCACACGTTCAGCTCGATGACGTCCCTCGAACTCTTGATCCAGAAAAGCTTCGAGGGAGAGTTCCATCAGCACGACGGCGTGGTCACGGTGATGATGAAGTGATCCGCGCAGCACTTCGCCTAAGCACTGCGAAGATATGACCGGAGGCGTAAACTGTGGAGGGGGCGCCGCACACGGCTAACAATTGTTGGTGTGTGTTCTAGCGGTACCCCCCTCATATATATATATATATAGGTTGTAGGGGAGGAGAGGCAGCCAAGGGGCACCCCAAGTAGGAGGAATCCTACTTGGGGTCCTCCCAATTCGGCCTCCCCCCTTTCCTATTCTTATTCAGAGTAGGAAGGGAAGAGGGGGAAGGGGAATCCTATTCCCTTTTTCCTTTCGTCCTTCCCCTTTTCTAATCCAATTTGGCCAGCCCATATGGGGGGTTGTCGGTGTCAAAACCGGCGGATCTCGGGTAGGGGGGTCCCGAACTGTGCGTCTAGGCGGATGGTAACAGGAGGCAGGGGACACGATGTTTTACCCAGGTTCGGTCCCTCTTGATGGAGGTAAAACCCTATGTCCTGCTTGATTTATTCTTGATGATATGGGTATTACAAGAGTTGATCTACCCCGAGATCGGAGAGGCTAAACCCTAGAAGCTAGCCTATGGTATGATTGTTGTTGTCCTACGGACTAAACCCTCTGGTTTATATAGACACCGGAGAGGGCTAGGGCTACACAAGGTCGGTTACAAAGGAGGAAATATCCATATCCGTATTGCCTAGCTTGCCTTCCACGCCAAGTAGAGTCCCATCCGGACACAAGACGAAGTCTTCAATTTAGTATCCTCATAGTCCAATAGTCCGGCCGAAGGATAGAGTCCGGCTGTCCGGAGACCCCCTAATCCTGGACTCCCTCAGTAGCCCCTGAACCAGGCTTCAATGACGATGAGTCCAGTGCACAGTATTGTCTTCGGCATTGCAAGGCGGGTTCCTCCTCTGAATACATCACAGAAGAATTTGAATACAAGGATAGTGTCCGACCCTGCAAAATAATTTCCACATACCACCGTAGAGAGAATAATATTACCACAAATCTAATCTGCCGACACGTTTTGGCAACATAACATTATGCCATAGCCCGGTGATTATTCGAATCGTTTCCTTTGACTAGCCCCGCTCATAACGCAAGGCAGTTTCTTGACACGTCTTGCCACTATTATGACGCTTGGGGGGTAAGCGAGTTTTACTAGGCTAGTGGGGGCGCATAGTTTTGGCCGCCCTTATAAAGGGATAAGGTTTAACCTTTCTCTACCCACGCCTTCTTCCTCCTTGCCCATCCATTCTTGCGCACTCGAGCCCCAACACCCAAGTCCACATCTTTCTCCTCAACCTCCTCCAAACATGTCCGGAGCGGGAGGCAAGTGGATGGCTTCCTCCATTACGGAGGAACACATCAAAAAGCTGCGCGAAGCCGGATACTTAGCCGCGAATATCACGCATCGGCTTCCCGCTGCGGGGCAGATCGTCCCTACCCCAGAACCCATGAGAGGGTAGTTTTCCTCCACCACTTCCTCTGCGGGCTGGGGTTTCCCCTTCATCCATTCGTCCGCGGTCTCATGTTCTACTACGGGCTAGACTTCCATGATATGGCCCCAAACTTCATCCTCAACATTTCGGCGTTCATCGTCGTCTGTGAGGCTTTCCTCCGAATCCGCCCCCACTTCGGCCTATGGCTAAAGACCTTCAATATCAAGCCGAAGGTGGTGGGCGGCCAACAAGCAGAATGCGGTGGAGCCATGGTGGGCAATATGCCAGCGTTATATGGCTTGAAGGCTCCTTCGTGGAGACCATAAAGGGGTGGCAATCGGCGTGGTTCTACATCACCGAGTCGCGCGACACCAAATGGGTGGCTGCCCCCAAGTTTCGATCCGGATTCCCTACACGGCTCACTTCCTGGAAAGAGAAGGGCTCGTCGTGGGGTTCATCGGTGGAGCTGGACGGACTCCAGAAATGTATCCTGAACATGACAAGCAAGAAGCTCAAGCTTGTCAACATAGTCCAGGTCATGCTCATCCGCCGGATCCTCCCATGCCAACAACGGGACTTCAACTTGTGGGAGTTCGACCCGGCCCAGCACCTGACTCTGAGCGAGCTCTTCGACACGACGCACAAGGACGTCTGGAAGGTGCTGTTCAAGGGCGCCGAGGTCCCTCCCTCTCTCATCGAGGACCGCGGGCTAAGCGCGAAGCGCTGAGCGCATTCGGTGAGTTCTATACATCTGGTAGGATATTTATTTCCCCTAGCTTAACCATGTGTGGGGTCTGATCTCCATGCCTTTGACAGAACTGGGTGGAGACGTCGGGGCAGATTAACTATCCGGCCCCTCTGCCCGAAGACACTACGGACGCTCTCCTGACGGAGATGCTGACTCTGGCACCTTACAAGGTGCCGGAGAAGACCAAGAAGGCCAAGGGAACCCGAAAGAGCTCCGGCGCCAGGTGTTATCGGACTCATCGTCCGATAACTCCGCGACGCACTCCTCCCCCGAAGACGAGGAGGAAGATGAAGATGTTCCCCCTTCAGTCGGGGAAGACAAGAAAAGGAAGGCCGCCCCTACTGGGGGGGCGAAGGGTCCAAGAAGGGAAGGACTCTCCTTCCGGACTACTCCACTACCGCCGCCGAAGGCGAAGATGAGTGGCTGCTCAGGGCCAAGCCCCTGGCGAAGTCATAAGTATTCGGATACCAGAGTAACTCATAGCATTCCTTTGTCGCACTGCTTCTCCTAACGCCGAATTATGATTGTGCAGACCGCCCCGAACCCATATCGACGTATCCTCGTCGGACGGCTCCCTGGGCTCGTCGGATATGGATAGCGATCCACTTCCGACCGCCACCTCCCCTTTCCCTACGGACAACGCCGAGGTGTTGTCTCAAGAGGCACTGGGTCGAGGGGAGACAGTCCCGGAGGCGCCTCAAAGCGACCTTCCGGACTCCGGGAGCAGGGGAGCAAAGCCCCCGAGGGCTCCGAGTTCGGCCCTCAGCCGAACACCGCGCCAGAATCTCCAGTGGTTCCAGACTCGGACAGGCGGCCTCCTTCCAAGATGGGCAAGACGCCTGTGCCGGTGACCTCTGCCCATCCAGAGGCACCGGACAATTTGCTGGGAGCGCTTCGCAACGCTTCCATTGACGAAGAGCACCGCACTATTATGAGTGCGGTGGTCCAGAAGGTTCAGTCCGCCCGCGGACTGACTGAAGCCTGTGCCAGCCTTCTAACAGGCTTTGAGGTAAGTTTTTTGAAATATAGGAGAAATATTACCGCATAGATAGTAGCCCTGATGCTCTGTTCGGTGTTCACAAAGAAAAGCCGAACAGAGGATCAAACAATATCGCACGAGTCTAATATAAGTATGTCTATATGCGTATGCAGGCTTCGCTGCTGGCCTCTGCCGCACTAACTGCGGAGGTCGCCACACTGAAGCAGGACCTTAAAGGGTCCAAGGAAGAGCTCGGCCTTGCCAAGAGGCAGCTCGAGGAGAACAAAGGTAAGTAGTACCTAGTCTATGGATCTATATAAAAGGAAAGCGATTGCAAAATGACAGGATTATTGTAAATTTGCCAGGTGCCACGACCGAGGTGGCGACCCTGAAGCAAGCGCTATCCGAGGCCGAAAACAAAGTGGTCAAGGAGCGCACCGAGCGGGAAAGGCAGGAGGCTCGGGTGGGCGAGGTGCAGCAAGAGCTCCACGCTCTCGTGACAAAGCATGAGGCGTTGGAGCTTGACTTGAAGACGCGAGAGTCCGAGCTTGCCACAGCCCTCAAGAGCGCAAAGAATGCCAAGGCCGAAGCCGAGAAGGCCCTCCAGGAGATTGATGTGATGAAGAATATAGCGGTGGGTAAGGCATTCTATATGCAAAGCAAGCATGTGAAAGTAAATTACTTGTTACTTACCCGAATCTGGAGCTCTCCAGGAGCATTCGCAGATTTGCCCCGCAGCGTGTCGGATGCCACAATGTTTTACCAGGCCGAGGAGGTAAGCTCAATGGAGAAGTTGTTCTGGGCCCAATATACTGGGACCGAACACCCGGTGCCTATGAGCGACCAGCTAAAGCAGCTGGTCGAGCTACACAAGGCGGCCGAATAGGCCATGAAGGGCTTTATAGTCCGGCCGTGGCCTGGCGATGCCCTTCCGGACAGCTACTTTGGCCTGGTGAGGAGGCTTGTGGATGCCTGCCCACGGCTGGAAGTCGTCAAGCGGTCCGTCTGCATCGAAGGTGCACGCCGGGCTTTCGCCCGTGTGAAGGTGCAATGGGCCAAGCTAGACGCCGTGAAGCTGATCAAGGAAGGGCCGCCGGAGGGCAAGGAGCATCGCCACCCCGAGATGTACTATGAGGGTGTCCTGAAGGGTGCTCGTCTCGTAGCGGACGAGTGTACCAAAGATACAATATTTGAGTAAACCCGCTCGTGTAATCATGTATTCATGAAAACTTGTTCATATGCGCTATGCAACGCTTGTTTGAATTTAAAATATTACCTTTTGTTTGGCTGTTTATCAAACCTGAGAGATGGCTAGTCATCTGCTTCTTCCCCCATGCCACGAGTGCCAGGGTGTTCGGGATAAACCTGAGCACTCTTGTTCCCATTTTTGGGTCCTTAGAGGGAGGTGGTCAGCACAACAAACAAGGCAATCAGACTATAATGCGTTATCACTCTCACTTAGCCATAGAATTCTATAATTTTAAATTTCGGCGAAGCCCCTAGTGTTCGGAAGGCCGAACTCGGGGCGCGATACATGCCTTAAGCCGGACAGGGCCGACTCCTCACTCTAGGCGGCATAAGTCTTTCAGGACTCGAAAACCTCTCGAACAGTGACCAGTCTCTCGCCTTATCATGACAGTCAGTTTTAGCTTTCTCTACTGAGGTGCTTAGCCCAGCAGAACCGGGGCACAATCGGAGTAGTTCTCCCAGTGCTACCTTAGCCGATATAGCGGAACATAAGGTACCAAAACATGGGAGCCGGGCAAACCCAACTATTGACCCAAGACATAATTCAGAGCTGATGCATATAATGCTATAAGTTTCGCACTGTTGAAAGTGTCCGGACTTCTCACGCCGTATTGTGGGGTATGCTTAAGCCCCTAGCGTATTTGGCCGTACCAGAGTGTACGGGTGATGGATGTCATGAATGAACATATATATGTATATATAAGAAGAATGCAATAATAGTCTTAATGATATGCATTGTTTATTCAAAAAGGTGTGTTAAAGCAGAATGATACATGCGGTGCAATATGCAAAAAGTAGGACTATGTCCCCTCCAAGGGTGAGCTGAAGAATAGTATTAAGGCAAGTATTACACTCGTTATCATAATCCACCTGGGAGTTCCGTGGTGTGACGTAGCTTTATGCCTTCTTGGTTGCTGCATCATATGTTCGGCAATCATGCTGCCGGACCAGGTTTCCAGAGATTAAAGTCCTGAAAAGAAAAAAAATAACAAAACGGGAAGCCCCTAGTGCGGTTTAAGCCGCGTCTTGGGGCGTGTCGTAGTCATGCCCCCATCCCCGCCTATGCCCATGGTATTTTTAATGCGTAATTATGTACGCGTGGCACGAATTTCACCATTTGGCTTGGGCCGGGTGGGGGCTGCATTGCTATGCAAGCTTGGAACGTGCTAGGCGGTCCTGTTGTTGATTACTCCGGGCGCGCTTGAAGGTGTTTGGGTCCTTAAACGCCGAACTAGTGGATTGCCTTAAGAGGCTGCTTTTCGCTTCCGCTGCGAGGGCCGTAGTGTGCTCCTCCGTTTGGAGACAGCGCTCTGTGTTTCCGTTAACTATAGTGACCCCCTGAGGTCCTGGCATCTTGAGCTTGAGGTATGCATAATGCGGTACCACATTGAATCTCGCAAATGCGGTTTGCCCGAGGAGTGCATGATAACCACTGCGGAACGGGACTATATCGAAGATTAACTCTTCACTTTGGAAGTTATCCGGGGATCCGAAGACCACTTCCAGTGTGACTGAGCCTATGCAATGGGCCTCTACACCTGGTATGACGCCTTTAAAGGTCGTTTTTGTGGGTTTGATCCTTGAGGGGTCTATACCCATTTTGCGCACTGTATCCTGGTAAAGCAGGTTCAGGCTGCTGCCGCCATCCATAAGGACTCGAGTGAGGTGAAATCCATCAATGATTGGGTCTAGGACCAGTGCGGCAAATCCACCATGACGGATACTAGTGGGGTGGTCCCTGCGATCGAAGGTGATCGGACAGGAGGACCATGGATTGAACTTTGGGGCGACTGGCTCCAACGCATATACGTCCCTGAGTGCACGCTTCCGCTCCCTCTTGGGGATGTGGGTTGCGTATATCATGTTCACCGTCTGCACTTGTGGGGGGAACCTCTTCTGTCCTCCGGTGTTCGGCTGCCGGGGCTCTTCCTCGTCATCGCTATGCGGCCCCTTATCTTTGTTTTTGGCATTTAACTTGCCGGCCTGCTTGAATACCCAACAATCCCTATTGGTGTGGTTGGCTGGCTTGTCGGGGGTGCCGTGTATTTGACACGAGCGATCGAGTATGCGGTCCAAACTGGACGGGCCCAGAGTGCTTCTTTTAAATGGCTTTTTCCGCTAACCGGGTTTAGAGCCTTTGAATCCGGCATTGACTGCCGTATCCTTGGTATTGTCGCTATTAATGTGGCGCTTATGTTTGTTGCGACGTGACCTGCCATTACCGTCCTTGGTATCCGAAGTACCATGGTTCCTTGATATGTTATTACTACGAGCCAGCCAGCTGTCTTCTCCCGCACAAAAGCGGGTCATGAGTGTTGTGAGGGCTGCCATAGATTTCGGCTTTTCCTAACCAAGGTGCCGGGCTAGCCACTCATCGCGGATGTTGTGTTTAAAAGCTGCTGGGGCCTCTGCATCCGGACAGTCGACGATTTGATTTTTCTTTGTTAGGAACCGTGTCCAGAATTGCCTGGCCGATTCCTTTGGCTTCTGAATTATATGGCTCAGGTCATCGGCTTCTGGTGGTCGCACATAAGTGCCCTGAGAGTTGTCGAGGAATGCGTCTTCCAGATCTTCCCAACAGCCAATGGACTCTGCTGGCAAGTTGTTGAGCCAATGCCGAGCTGGTCCTTTAAGTTTGAGTGGGAGGTATTTTATTGCGTGTAGGTCATCACCGCGGGCCATGTGGATGTGCAGGAGGAAATCCTCGATCCATACCGCAGGATCTATCGTGCCGTCGTATGATTCTATGTTTACGGGTTTGAAACCCTCTGGGATTTGATGATCCATTACTTCATCTGTGAAGCATAAGGGGTGTGCGGCACCTCTGTACTGGGCTATATCGCAACGCAGCTCCAATGAGTCTTGCCCGCTATGTTCGGCCCGGCCGGATTTACTTTTACTGTATCCGGCGTGACGTTTATCGTCTCGCATAGTGGTGCGCCCTCGTGATCCGTAGATCGATCTTGCATGTTTTTCTTTGTCCTCCAATACGTCTCGCGGGTCTGGCATATTTCCCCATGCCTTTTTATTTGAATGGCGTCGGGGTGCGGGCTGAGCTTTTGGCTGGAATGCCTCTCTATCGCAGCCACGAGGTGGCCGATCAGCCGCGTCATACGCTTCTTCCTCCAGTCGGGGTAGCAACCTGCATTTTGGGTAACTCTTGGAGGGGCGTTCGAGTTTATATTCCTCGGCCGCGAGGACTTCGGTCCATCTGTCAGCTAGCAGATCTTGATCAGCTTGAAGCTGTTGCTGCTTTTTCTTAAGGCTATTTGCCGTGGCTATAAGCCAGCGCTTGAAGCGCTCTTGTTCGACGGGATCCTCAGGCACGACGAATTCGTCATCGTCGAGGCTTGCCTCGTCTTCAGAGGGGGGCATGTAATTATCATCCTCCGCCTCTCCATCTGCCGCTCTCTCTGGAGGGCTGGCCTCTCCATCCTCCTGTCCTAGATCGTGCTGGAGGGGATTGTTGCCATCTTCGGCACTATCCGGAGTGTTATTATCTCATGTGCCAGTATCACTACTTTTGCTTTGGCGGGACTTAGAGTGGCGCCGCTGACGTTGGTGCTTGGGTTGCTTCTTGGAGGGGTCATCCTCCGTTGTCTCGTCGCCATTGCCTTCTTTGGGTGTGTCCACCATGTATATATCGTATGATGAGGTGGCTGTCCACTACCTTGTGGGCAGTGGTTCCTCTTCGTCTCCCGCATTGTTGTCCATACCGTTGATGTCTTCGGAGTTGAAGTCGAGCATGTCAGTTAAGTCGTCGACAGTGGCTACTAAGTGGGTGGTGGGTGGGCAGCAAATTTCTTCGTCATCCGCATCCCAATCCTGCCGGACATAGTTCGGCCAGGATCCTCCTGACAAGGAGAGAGACCTTAATGAGTTCAGTATGTCGCCAAAGGGCGGGTGCTGAAAAATATCCGCGGAGGTAAACTCCATGATCGGCGCCCAATCGGATTCGCTAGGAACGGGCGCAGACGTTTCAGAGTCCGTGGCCGGAGAAGGATCCGGCAGTCTGACAACATGGCTCTCGTGCAGGGTAAGGTCGATGTTCGGCCCGATCACCGCTGAGGGTAAGGCCTCCGTGGCGGGGTCCATCCACCCGTCCATGGACAGCGTAACTGGCTCCGAATTGAGGGTCGGAGCGGCTGCCGGTGCGATCTCCTGAACACTGTCTGATGGTAGAGCTAAATCGTACTCATCATGACCGTGTGACGCACAAGGCAGAGGCTCGAATCCGTCGAAGATCAAGTCTCCGCGGATATCGGCCGTGTAGTTTAAGCTTCCAAACCTGACCTGGTTGCCAAGGGCGTAACTTTTGATCTGCTCCAGATGGCCAAGCGAGTTGGCCCGCAGTGCGAAGCCGCCGAATACAAAAATCTGTCCGGGGAGAAAAGTCTCACCCTGGACTGCATCGCTAACGATGATCGAAGGAGCCATCAAGCCTGATGATGACGACACAGAGGGACTCTCAATGAAAGCACCAATGTCTGTGTCAAAACCGGCGGATCTCGGGTAGGGGGTCCCGAACTGTGCGTCTAGGCAGATGGTAACAGGAGGCAGGGGACACGATGTTTTACCCAGGTTTGGGCCCTCTTGATGGAGGTAAAACCCTACGTCATGCTTGATTTATTCTTGATGATATGGGTATTACAAGAGTTGATCTACCCCGAGATCGGAGAGGCTAAACCCAAGAAGCTAGCCTATGGTATGATTGTTGTTGTCCTATGGACTAAACCCTCCGGTTTATATAGACACCGGAGAGGGTTAGGGCTACACAAGGTAGGTTACAAAGGAGGAAATATCCATATCCATATTGCCTAGCTTGCCTTCCAGCCAAGTAGAGTCCCATCCAGACACGAGACGAAGTCTTCAATTTAGTATCTTCATAGTCCAATAGTCCAGCCGAAGGATAGAGTCCGGCTGTCCCGAGACCCCCTAATCCCGAAATCCCTCAGGGGTGCACCAGACCCTTAGGGGCTGGTCTGTCCCTCTCTTAACCCATTAGGCCCATATAGTTTGCCGGGGGTTGCTCGGAACCCCTTGTGGTGACCAGATACGTACCCGGTACCCCCGGAACACTTCCGGTGTTCGAATACTACCATCCTATATATTAATATTTACCTCTTGACCATTTCGAGACTCCTCGTCATGTTCGTGATCTCATCCGGGACTCCAAACAACATTCGGTCACCAAATCACATAACTCATATAATACAAAATCGTCATCGAACGTTAAGCGTGCGGACCCTACGGGTTCGAGAACTATGTAGACATGACCGAGACACCTCTCCGGTCAATAACCAACAGTGGAACCTGGATGCTCGTGTTGGTTCCCACATATTCTACAAAGATCTTTATCAGTCGTACCATAATGACAACATACGTCATTCCCTTTGTCATTGGTATGTTACTTGCCCGAGATTCAATCGTGGTATCTTCATACCTAGTTCAATCTCGTTACCGGTAAATCTCTTTACTCGTTCTGTAATGCGTCATCCCACAACTTACTCATTAGTCACATTGCTTGCAAGGCTTATCATGATGTGCATTACCGAGAGGGCCCAGAGATACCTCTCTGATACTCGGAGTGACAAATCCTAATCTCGATCTATGCCAACCCAACAAACACCTTTGGAGATACCTGTAGAGCATCTTTATAATCACCCTGTTACGTTGTGATGTTTGATAGCACACAAGGTATTTCTCTGGTATCTGGGAGTTGCATAATCTCATAGTCGAAGGACATTGTGTTTTGTCTATGTATCCACACATGTATCAAGTGCCGGTTAATACAATTCTAGAATGAATAATAAACATTTATCATGATATAAGGAAATATAAATAACAACTTTCTTATCGCCTCTAGGGCATATTTCCTTCACTTATAGTGGTGATTTGTTTTCTTATAACAACGGATCTCACGAAGGTTTTGTTGAGTTTTGTTTGATTGAGGTTTTCAAGTTTTGGGTGCTGCTACGATGGATGAAAGAATAATCAGTAAGAAGAGCCTAAGCTTGGGGATGCCCTTGGCATCCCAAGCTATAATCCAAATATAAGCAAGCAACTAAGCTTGGGGATGCCCGAGTGGCATCTCCTCCTTCTAACGACCTAAAAGCACAAGTGCTCCCTAGGTGGTTTTGGTAATTAATGAAAACATATCTCTTGTTGGACTAACACTTTTACCTAGTATGTTTCAGATAAGTTCAAAAATGAAGTGGCATGGACCAGAGGATGTGGAACCCCTTCAAAATGCTAAGGACAAAGGATTGGCTCAAGCTTCAAGATCAAGACTCTACGTTTTCTATTTTAGTGATCCAAGATCACATTTGAGTCTATAGGAAAGCCAATACTATTAAGAAGGGATGAGGTGTTGCTTAATGGCTTGCTTGCTCAAAGTGCTTAGTGATATGCTCCAAAGCCCTCAACCACTTTCTCACTTCCAAATATGTCCTAAACCAAAAGTCAAACTCAGCCCCACCGATTCTTTCTATCCGGAGCCACCGAGTTCAGTTGACATAGCCACTGCCAGAAACCCTAATCAGTTCAATCTCACTGATGGGATCTCGGTCTCACTGAGGTGGGCTTGCAAACTCTCTGTTACCCGTTGCAATATTTTCGGTCCCACCGAGATATGCAATCGGCCCCACCGAGTTTTCTTGGCCAACTCTCTGTTTCACTTATTACCCAAACGGTCTCACCGAGTTTGAGTAATCGGTCAAACCGAGTTTTGGATTTACCCTAACCCTAGCACATCGGTCCCACCGAAAACCCTAACGGTCACTAGGTTTGCTAAATCGGTCCGACCGAGTTTTTCAATTCGGTCTCACCGAGATTGGTAAATTGTGTGTAACGGTTAGATTTTGTGTGGAGGCTATATATACCCCTCCACCCACTCTTCATTCGTGGAGAGATCCATCAGAATATACCTACACTTCCAATACACATTTTCTGAGAGAGAACCACCTACTCATGTGTTGAGGCCAAGATATTCCATTCCCACCATATGAATCTTGATCTCTAGCCTTCCCCAAGTTGCTTTCCACTCAAATCTTCTTTCCACCAAATCCATATCCTGTGAGAGAGAGTTGAGTGTTGGGGAGACTATCATTTGAAGCACAAGAGCAAGGAGTTCATCATCAACACACCATTTGTTACTTCTTGGAGAGTGGTGTCTCCTAGATTGGCTAGGTATCACTTGGGAGCCTCCGACAAAGATTGTGGAGTTGAACCAAGGAGTTTGTAAGGGCAAGGAGATCACCTACTTCGTGAAGATCTACCGTTAGTGAGGCAAGTCCTTCGTGGGCGATGGCCCTGATGGGATAGACAAGGTTGCTTCTTCGTGGACCCTTCGTGGGTGGAGCCCTCCGTGGACTCGCGCAACCGTTACCCTCCGTGGACTCGCGCAACCGTTACCCTCCGTGGGTTGAAGTCTCCATCAACGTGGATGTATGATAGCACCACCTATCGGAACCATGACAAAAACATCCGTGTCTCCAATTGCGTTTGAATTCTCCAAACTCTTTCACTTACATCCTTGCAAGTTGCATGCTTTACTTTCCGCTGCTCATATACTCTTTGCATGCTTTCTTGATATGTATTGTGCTTGTTAAACTTGTGCCAAAACTCTACTTCAACTTAAAGAAATTAAAAACTGCAACTTTTAGCTCTTAGTGTCTAATCACCCCCCCCCCCTCTAGACACCTCTTCTCGATCCTTTCAATTGGTATCAGAGCATTGGTCTCCATTGCCTTGGTTTAAACACCATTGGAGGAAGATGGATGAGTCTACTTTGGGGAGTCTTAGACATAGAGTGCCTATTCTTGATGGAGAATATTTTCATGAGTGGAAAAATGAAATGCTTGAGATTTTCAATGAATATCATTTGAGCAAGTATATTGCTAGCCCTTGTGCATCTCATGTTGATCCCATGCATCCTACCCTTGATGAGTCAATTGACATGATTCGCAATCTTAGAACTGTTAATCTTATCACTAGAGGCTTGCCTAGAAACTTGATTGGATGTTTGCCTACTCTTAAGTGTGCCTACACCATATGGAAATTTCTTGAGGAACTCTTTCCAAATTATTCCTTGAAAGATATAGATGAAATCCTCCATAAGTCTATTGCCTTGATTAAGATGAGTTCCAATGATCCCAAATTTGGTGACTGCTTATTTGATCTTACTAATCATACAAGTGCCAAAGGTGATGTTGAAATCATTAGCAATATCATTTCCAGAGCTATTATAATTCATAAAGACAACTATAGAAATGATCATTTATCTAATGAACTACCCTCTCTAGGAATTGATCAATCACAAGATGATGTTGAACATGGATACTCTGATGAGGATGATGATGATAGTGACTATGATCTCGATGATGCGATGAGACACTTTGGTCTTATGGCAAATCTTTGCGGCTACATGGCAGGAGGAAAGGAATGGGTCCTTGATAGTGGATGTACTGATCATATGACCGGAGATAAAGACATGTTCCGTGAGCTTGCTGAAAACGATGGCCCTCGAAAGTATGTCACTTTTGGTGATAATTCAAAGGGTAAAGTGGTTGGCCTTGGTAAGGTGGCCATCTCACATGATAGCTCCATAAAAAATGTCATGCTCGTTGAATCTCTTGGCTACAACTTACTTTCAGTATCTAGACTTGCTAATTTCGGTTTCAATGTCCTATTTACTAAAGTAGACTGCCAAGTGTTTTGTAGAGATAATCATAAAATGGTCTTTACCGGTATACGTAGAGGAGATCTTTACATTGTTGATTTCACTAAAAAGGCTCAACCTAAAACTTGCTTAATTGCTAAATCTTCTAAAGGCTGGTTGTGGCATAGAAGGCTAGGCCATGTGGGCATGCGAAACCTTGACAAACTCATTAAAGGAAATCATATCCTTGGTGTTAACGGTGTCATATTTGACAAGGATAGACTTTGTAGTGCTTGTCAAGCAAGGAAACAAGTTGGAGGAAGTCATCGCGGTAAGAACATCATGACCACAAGAAGACCACTCGAGCTACTTCACATGGATATTTTTGGTCCAAATGCCTACAAGAGTCTCGGTGGTAACTCATTTGGTCTAGTCATAGTTGATGATTTTTCAAGATTTACGTGGGTGTTCTTTCTTGATGACAAATCACAGGTCCAAAAGATCTTCAAAAACTTTGCTAGGAAGGCCCAAAATCAATTTGACATGAAGATCAAGAAGGTTCGGAGCGACAACGGAACGGAGTTCAAGAACGCAAATGTGGAAACCTTTCTTGACGAAGAAGGGATCGCACATGAGTTCTCGGCTACGTACACACCTCAACAAAATGGAGTTGTTGAGAGGAAGAACCGGATTCTTATCGAGATGGCAAGAACGATGCTTGATGAGTACAAGACGCCAAAACACTTTTGGGAGGAAGCGGTAGAGACAGCTTGTCAGGTAACAAATCGCTTGTATCTTCACAAACTACTCGGCAAGACGGCATACGAGCTCCTCACCGGTAACAAACCCCAAGTTGGATACTTTCGAGTATTCGGCTCAAAGTGATACATTCTTGATAAGCATCGTCGTTCTAAATTTGCTCCTAAGTCTCATGAAGGTTTCCTACTTGGTTATGGCTCAAACTCCACACATACCGTGTCTACAACAATTTCACCCGAAAGGTTGAAGAAACAGTAGATGTGAAGTTTGATGAATCTAACGGCTCGCAAGTAGAGCAATTGCCAATTGATGTAGGAGACAAAGATCCCTCGGAAGCAATCCAAGACTTGTCTATTGGCAAGATTCGTCCAATGGAGGTAAAGGAGAGTACCTCGTCCGTCCAAGTGGAAGCTTCTACCTCACGACAAGGTGAACCAAGAGTTGATACGGAAGCATCCACGAGTGGGACACACCAAGATGAAGAAAACGAGGAAGTGCACCAAGAACGTCAACAACCTCCTTCTGCACCACAACAAGAGAACGACAATGCTAACAATGAAGAAGGCCAAGAAGAAGAACATGATGAAGAAGATGTTCAACCAAGACCCAAGCAAAAGCTTTCACGAGTTCAAGCAAGAATTGCTAAAAATCATCCTGTGGAGCAAATCTACAATGATATCCAAACCGGGAGAATCACTCGCTCAAAAACTAGTTTAGCTAACTTTCGTGAACACTATTCATTCATCTCTCGCATTGAACCTATGAAGGTTGAAGAAGCATTGGAAGATCCGGATTGGATAAACGCTATGCATGAAGAGCTACACAACTTTGAGAGAAATCAAGTGTGGAGATTGGTTGAAAAGACCGACAACAACCACAACATCATCGGTACCAAGTGGGTGTTTCGCAACAAGCAAGATGAAGATGGACAAGTGGTTCACAACAAAGCACGTCTCGTCGCCGAAGGCTACACACAAGTCGAAGGTATGGACTATGGTGAGACATATGCTCCCGTTGCTAGACTTGAGTCCATTCGCATCTTACTTGCTTATGCTAATCACCATGATATCACTTTGTACCAAATGGGCATTAAAAGTGCGTTTCTAAATGGTGAAATTGAGGAGGAAGTTTATGTTAAGCAACCTCCTGGCTTTGTCAATCCTAAGAAACCTAATCATGTCTACAAACTTCACAAAGCCCTTTATGGTCTTAAACAAGCTCCTAGAGCATGGTATAAATGCTTGACCAAGTTCCTTATTGAAAAAGGCTTTGAAATTGGAAAATAGATTCTACTCTTTTTACTAAAAGGGTTAATGGAGAACTATTTGTATGCCAAATTTATGTTGATGATATTATATTTGGATCAACTAACCCTCATTTTAGTGAAAAGTTTGGGAAGCTAATGTTGGAGAAGTTTGAGATGTCTATGATGAGTGAACTCAAATTCTTTCTTGGTTTGCAAATCAAGCAAACTAAGGAAGGCACCTTTGTCTCTCAAACGAAGTACACCAAGGACTTATTCAAGAAGTTCAATATGCAATAATGCAAAGGTATGACTACACCCATGCCTACTAGTGGACATCTTGATTTGACCAAAGATGGTGAACCGGTTGATCAAAAAGTTTACCACTCTATGATTGGTTCATTGTTATATCTATGTGCTTCACGTCCCGATATCATGTTAAGTGTGTGCATGTTTGCACGATATCAAGCTGCTCCTAAGGAATGTCATCTTAAGTCCGTGAAGAGGATAGTGAGATACTTAATACATACACCAAATTTTGGCATTTGGTATCCAAAGAGGGCTTCCTTTGATCTTGTTGGCTACTCCGACTCGGACTATGCCGGTGACAAGGTTGATAGAAAGTCCACTTAGGGTACTTGTCAATTCCTTGGTAGATCTCTTGTGTCTTGGTCTTCCAAGAAACAAAACTCGGTATCCTTATCCACCACCGAAGCGGAATACATTGTCGCTGGTTCATGTTGTGCTCAATTACTCTGGATGACCCAAACTCTTAAAGATTATGGGATATATGTGAAACATGTTCCATTACTTTGTGACAATGAAAGTGCTATCAAAATTGCTCACAATCCCGTGCAACACTTTCGAACTAAGCATATTGAAGTTCGTCATCATTTCATTCGAGATCACGTTGCTAAGGGTGACATAAACCTTAAGCATGTTCGCACCGATAAGCAATTAGCGGATATATTTACTAAACCACTTGATGAGAAAGTGTTTTGCAGGTTAAGAGGTGAATTGAACATCATTTATGCTTCAAACTTGGAGTAGGAACTCCATTGGATACATGCAAGACTTGAGCTTATGACTAATCCTTGATATTTCTCTTATGATGATAATCTTATGTCTTGGATATATTCGCACCTTGCATGTTATGTAACCCATGTAGGTACTTGGATGAATCTAAATCTATGAGATTGCAAATCACTCACATCTTGAGCAATCTTTACATCACCAAGTCTCTACACGACGGTGGTTGAATACAAGGAAACACGAAACCTTTCAAACATATCCTTTGACAAATTCTATGTTGAGCTTCATGATTGTCATGTTGGATACACAAGTGCTCTTCCTTGCAAAAACTAACCCATGTAGGTAGATGAAATCAAAATCCAAAGGGTGCTCCCAACTCTTGAAGGGCTACATCAACCTTGAGCAACCCACACAAGTTCAACTACATGATCAAGATCAACACCGCCACCCAAGGCATGTTATTCCATCTTAGAGTAGCTTTACTCCAAGTCATGAGTCAAAGCAACTCGACAAGATGTGAATACATCAAGATACTTAAACAAAAAATGGTAACCCCATTTTGAGCTTAAACGATGAGTACGACCTATGATCAAGTGATCTCACTTGACGCCTAAGTCAATGTACTCTAACATAGGTGACTTTGTCGCCGACCATCTCTAGATGAAGTTCTCTTGTGTTCCTTTTCTGTGTTCTTGCATTTGTCTCATGCATATTTGTTCCCCCTTTCAAAAAAAAGGGGCTTCATCTAGATCTCTTAGTTTCTTTTCTTTTCTTTTCGTTCTGCATTTTCTGCATCCAATTCATTGCAAATCTTTGTGAGATCTCATTTGTCTAGTGCGATAAGGTGACAAGTGTTTTTCTTTGCGATGAACTTGGTTCCACCGGTTTCATGTCTCCGGTCTAGCTGAAGATTTTCGGAGCAACCGAAGCATACAACTCGGTGACACCGGTTTCACTACCGGAAAAACACTTTGCCATTTATTCCTGCTTTATTCTTGATCCAGCTCCACTCAATGAATCTTGTCCTCTGCAAGCATCACACTTACCTTAATGATTTGTACTGTGATTCAAGGACCGAACCCATTCACAACAAATTCCAGAAGACCCTTCTTGGAAATTGATGTCAAAGGGGGAGAGATAGATCACATCAAAGCTTAATAATATCTCTAGGGGGAGAGATCTCTAGGGGGAGGGAATACTCCAGGAAAGAGTAATCCTCAAGGATCCCATATGCTTGATGTTTAAGAGGAGAGATGCCACATGTCTTCTTGGGGGAAATACATGTTCATATGTGCTTATTTGCATTAGCTCTGTTCATTTGTTTCTTTGAGCTCTGTTTTTCCGTTCCCTATCTTCTCCCAGCATACCATGCTAGATTCAGGGGGAGCAAGACATCCAAGGGAAAGAAATTCATTAAATTCATTGCATATCTTTCTCTTTGGGGACATGTCAATATCTATCGTGGTACTCTGTACTCACTCTACATGTCATCCCAGTCTTGGTACTCTTGTGGTTTCTTTTGTCTGCTCTATCTAGTGGGTGCATCTGTGTTATCTAACCTTGTTTATGCAGGCTCATCCCATCCTAGCCAACTCAAGACCACAAGGTAAGTATATGCATCATAGTCATGTGTATGAGAAATTCTTGCTGATGTACATACTGTTTGCAAGAAGGACTCATGGGCATGAAGGTACATTTCTCATATTTTCATCACTTGCTCTGATGCATATAGCCAAGATACATGTAACACATTGCTATTCTGTCATGGTTATGCTCTCACATGCTTCTATATAACATATTCACATGTTTGCATACATGTAGGGGGAGCCTATGCTTGTTACATGTCTTTCCAAAGCTTTACTTGTTATTCTCTATATCTTTATCTAAAGCCTTGATGTATGTTGCCATCAATTACCAAAAAGGGGGAGATTGAAAGCACAAGTGCTCCCTAGGTGGTTTTGGTAATTAATGACAACATATCTCTTGTTGGACTAACACTTTTACCTAGTATGTTTCAGATAAGTTCAAAAATGAAGTGGCATGGACCAGAGGATGTGGAACCCCTTCAAAATGCTAAGGACAAAGGATTGGCTCAAGCTTCAAGATCAAGACTCTACATTTTCTATTTTAGTGATCCAAGATCACATTTGAGTCTATAGGAAAGCCAATACTATTAAGAAGGGATGAGGTGTTGCTTAATGGCTTGCTTTCTCAAAGTGCTTAGTGATATGCTCCAAAGCCCTCAACCACTTTCTCACTTCCAAATATGTCCTAAACCAAAAGTGAAACTCGACCCCACCGATTCTTTCTATCCAGAGCCACCGAGTTCAGTTGACATAGCCACTGCCAGAAAGCCTAATCAGTTCGGTCTCACCGATGGGATCTCGGTCTCACCAAGATGGGCTTGCAAACTCTCTGTTACCTGTGGCAATATTTTCGGTCCCACCGAGATATGCAATCGGCCCCACCGAGTTTGCTCGGCCAACTCTCTGTTTCGCTTATTACCCAAATCGGTCTCACCGAGTTTGAGTAATCGGTCAAACCGAGTTTTGGACTTACCCTAACCCTAGCACATCGGTCCCACCGAGTTGATCCAGTCGGTCCCACCGAAAACCCTAACGGTCACTAGGTTTGCTAAATCGGTCCGACCGAGTTTTTCAATTCGGTCTCACCGAGATTGGTAAATTGTGTGTAACGGTTAGATTTTGTGTGGAGGCTATATATACCCCTCCACCCACTCTTCATTCATGGAGAGAGCCATCAGAATATACCTACACTTCCAATACACATTTTCTGAGAGAGAACCACCTACTCATGTGTTGAGGCGAAGATATTCCATTCCCACCATATGAATCTTGATCTCTAGCCTTCCCCAAGTTGCTTTCCACTCAAATATTCTTTCCACCGAATCCATATCCTGTGAGAGAGAGTTGAGTGTTGGGGAGACTATCATTTGAAGCACAAGAGCAAGGAGTTCATCATCAACACACCATTTGTTACTTCTTGGAGAGTGGTGTCTCCTAGATTGGCTAGGTGTCACTTGGGAGCCTCCAACAAAGATTGTGGAGTTGAACCAAGGAGTTTGTAAGGGCAAGGAGATCGCCTACTTCGTAAAGATCTACCGCTAGTGAGGAAAGTCCTTCGTGGGCGATGGCCATGATGGGATAGACAAGGTTGCTTCTTCGTGGACCCTTCGTGGGTGGAGCCCTCCATGGACTCGCGCAACCGTTACCCTCCGTGGGTTGAAGTCTCCATCAACGTGGATGTACGATAGCACCACCTATCGGAACCACGACAAAAACATCCGTGTCTCCAATTGCGTTTGAATTCTCCAAACCCTTTCACTTACATCCTTGCAAGTTGCATGCTTTACTTTCCGCTGCTCATATACTCTTTGCATGCTTGCTTGATATGTATTGTGCTTGTTAAACTTGTGCCAAAACTCTACTTCAACTTAAAGAAATTAAAAACTGCAACTTTTAGCTCTTAGTGTCTAATCCCCCCCCCCCCTCTAGACACCTCTTCTCGATCCTTTCACGACCATCGGTATTTTGCCCGAAACTATATTTTTATTCGTCACATACTATGAGTTTTGCTTGGAGCGTCTTGTATGATATGAGTCTTTGCTTGTTTTGTTTTAAGTATTGAATCCTTGTTGGACATACCTATTTGAGAGAGCCAAAATTATGCCATGACTTGTTAGAATTGCTCTTTATGCTTCACTTAAATGTTTTATGAGCTATGGAATTGCTCTAGTGCTTCACTTATATCTTTTTGAGCACGCTGTGTTGTAGTATTTTTTAAAGAAATTCTCTCATTCTTCACTTAGATTTATTTGAGAGTTCGTAATCTTTTAGAAATTCTCTCTTGCTTCACTTAAATTAATTTGAGAGAAAGAAATTTTATGCTCATGATATTCACTTAAACTTGTTTGAGCTTGTCAAAAGCAACACATGAAAATTAGTCCCGAAGTGGTAGATATCCAAGGAGGATATAATAAAAACTTCCATGAAGATCATTGGACAAAATAAACTTGATTCTTTGTAATATTTTTGAGATATGATGATGTGATATGAGAGTCATGTTGATGAGTAATTATGCTTTAATAAAAATATTGGTGTTAAGGTTTGTGATTCCCTATGCAAGCACGAAAGTCAACAGTTATGCAATGAAATTACATCCTACTTGTGGTGCATTATTCGGTGTTAATTATGCTTAATGCTCACTTATGAGATTATTCGTTTCTTGGTTGGTCTCTTCTCAATCTTTTGCTAGCCTTCATTTTGCACTAAGTATGATCACTACTTATGCATCCAAAATCCTTTAAACCAGTTTTGCCACATGAGTCCACCATACCTACCTATATGCGGTATTTCCGTGCCGTTCTAAGCAAATTTGTATGTGCCATCTCTAATTTTCAAAATAAATTTCTATTTTGTGTGCTCGTACCGCTCATGAAACGGTAGGGTGTGGCTAATATATTTCCATGCTAGATATGTTATTTGCACGAGAGTAAGGCAAAGGTATTAGGGATGCCCAGCCTCGAAATGAAAAATGAATTTACTTTATGTTGTCAAATAATAAATTCCTTGGGAAGTGTTGGTATGGAAGGCACCCGTGGATACGACTAGCCATGGAAAATGAAAGTATGGTTGAAAAAAGAATACACTTTAATTTCTGTTTGGGAACCGCCTATGATATATCTAGCATGGAAAGTATTGGGAACTACTCAATCGTTCTCGTTGACAGGAAAAGCATGCCGCCCAAAATGTTTTATCTCTATCTTTTCGCTTTGAGATCTGGCACCTCTACAAATCCCCACTTCCCTCTGCGAAGGGCCTTTCTTTTACTTTATGCAATTTTTATTTTTAATTTGAGTCTCCATCTTCTCTTATAAAGCACCAACTAAGGGGCACTATGATCGTATTGTTGATATGCTTGGGTATTTAAGTCTCATGTCAAAACTAGACTATTGCTTTGAACCATATAAAAGTCCAAATGTCCATGCTATAAAGAAAAGAATATAAGATGAACATGTTAGGCAGCATTCCACATTAGAAATTCTGTTTTTATCATTTACCTACTCGAGGACGAGAAGGAATTAAGCTTGCGGATGCTGATACGTCTCCAACGTATCTATAATTTTTGATTGTTCCATGCTCTTATATTATAATTCTTGGATGTTTTATAATCATTTTATATCATTTTTTGGTACTAACCTATTGACATAGTGCTAAGTGTTAGTTGCTATTTTCTGCATGTTTTTTACATAGCAAAAATTTTGTGGATTTTTTGGACCAGAAGACATACAGTGGGCCAAAGAAGTACTAAAGAGGGAGCCCGAGGTGAGCACAGGACACCAAGGCGCACCTAGAGGCCCAGGCGTGCCCTGGTGGGTTGTGCCCACCTCGGTGGCCTCCCGAACCACCTCTTTGCTCTATAAATACCCTAATATTCCAGAAACCCTAGGGGAGTCGACGAAAATCAATTCCAGCCACCGCAAGTTATAGAAATACCAAATCCAATCTAGACACCATCTCAGAGGGGTTCATCATGTCCATTGGTGCCTCTCCGATGATGCGTGAGTAGTTCTTTATAGACCTTCGGGTCCGTAGTTTGTAGCTAGATGGCTTCCTCTTCCTCGTTTGATTCTCAATACAATGGTCTCTTGGAGATCCATATGACGTAACTCTTTTTGCGGTGTGTTTGTTGGGATCCGATGAACTTTGAGTTTATGATCAGATCTATCTTTTTATCCATGAAAGTTATTTGAGTCTTCTTTGATCTCTTATATGCATGATTGCTTATAACCTCATATTTCTTCTCCGATATTTGTGTTTTTGGCCAACTTGATCTATTTATCTTGCAATGGGAAGAGGTGCTTTGTGATGGTTCGATCTTACAGTGCTTGATCCCAGTGACAGAAGGGGAACCGACACGTATGTATCGTTGCCATTAAGGATAACAAGATGGGGTCTATTTCTACATAAATAGATCTTGTCTACATCATGTAATCGTTCTTATTGCATTACTCCGTTTCTCAATGAACTTAATACACTAGATGCATCCTAGATAGCGGTCGATGTGTGGAGTAATAGTTGTAGATGCAGGAGGAGTCGGTCTACTAATCTTGGACATGATGCCTATATGATGATCATTGCCTGGATATCGTCATGATTATTTGAAGTTCTATCAATTGCCCAATAGTAATTTGTTTACCCACCGTTTGCTATTTTTCTCAAGAGAAGCCACTAGTGAAACATACGACCCCCGTGTCTCTTCTTTATTATATTTTCCTTTGCGATCTATTTTTATTTGCTTTTATTTTCAGATCTATTAAACTAGAAATACGAAAATACCTTGCCGCACTTTATTTTATTCGAGATCTATTTATCCCATCTATCATATTTTTATCACGTCTGTTTGCCAATTTCTAGCACCGTTACCCGAAAGGGATTAACAACCCCTTTGATACGTCGGGTTGTGAGTTTTTGTTATTTTTGTGTAGGTGTCGTTCATGTAGTGTTGCGTGGTTCTCCTACTGGTTCGATAACCTTGGTCTCATCACTAAGGGAAATACCTACCGTTGTTGTGTTGCAGCATCCCTTCCTCTTTGGGGAAATACCAACGTAGTTCAAGCAAACATCAGTTTCTATTGCTGCTAACCATGGTAGGATCACAAGCCGACGAGATTAACTGGGAGAACATGACGAAGAAGGAGCTTCATGATAAATTTAAGCAACTGTTGGGTCAACAGGTGGAAGACGTGATGGCTAGCTTTGGAAAGGCACTGGAGAGGATTGATGACCTTGAGAAAACAATTGATACCAAGTTGGACACCAAGTTCGATGAAGTACTCGCACGTCTACCATAACAACCACCCGCATCTACTGCACCCTTGCAATGAC
This sequence comes from Triticum urartu, assembly GCF_003073215.2. Taxonomy (NCBI): domain Eukaryota; kingdom Viridiplantae; phylum Streptophyta; class Magnoliopsida; order Poales; family Poaceae; genus Triticum; species Triticum urartu. The sequence goes on along the minus strand of NC_053026.1, from coordinate 430,725,485 downwards.
ATCAACAACCACCACTTAGGGATCCAGCAGGGCAAGTGCAGCGTGTTTCTCTTGAGCTAGGACAAACTTCTGGTGCCGCTGCTACTACTGTTGATGCTTCTGTAGCTCATGCTGCTACTACGGAGGAGGAGGACTATTACGAGGATGAGGTTGATCAAAATCAGAACTACGTGCAACCACCAGCACCACAACCACAAGGTCATCCACATGCATATAATCGCAATGGTAGGGCTGCACCACCCCCTCAGGTACGAGATCAAGACCACATCCCTAAACTAAAGTTGAATACCTCACCATTCAAGGGTAGATACATTCCTGATATTTATCTTACAAACCGAACAATGGCTTACATGCTTACAATATCCTGAGGATAGACGTGTTGCTGCTGCTATTTGTGCGTTCACTAGTTTTGTATGTGTTTGTGGTCTGAACATTGTAGATTATATCCTATTCCAGCTACTTGGGTTGCTTTGAAAACTGCTATGCATACTCGCTGGGTTCCACCATATTATCAACGTGAATTACTTAAAAAATTGCAGCGCTTAAGACAAGGAAAAAATTCTGTAGAGGAATATTATCAGGAATTACAAACTAGCATGATTAAATGCGGTATTGCTGAGGATAATGAAGCTATGCATCCACGTTTTATGGGTGGATTAAATAAAGAGACTCAGACCATTTTAGAGTATAAGGAGTATAATAATATCACTCATTTATTCCACCTTGCTTGCAAAGGTGAACGTGAAGTGCAGGATCGATAGGCATTGGCGCGAACTAATTTTTCTACAGGACGATCTTTATCATGGACGCCATGTATATCTTCTTCTTCCACACATCCTACTACAGCACCGCCTACTTCATATGCCAACTCCATTCGAGATACAAGAAAATCGGCACCATCACCACCATCCGCCAAGAGCACACCTTCTGGTCCCACACAGAGCTCTTCTTCATCCATGGCATCAACAAGGAAAACACGTGAGGTTATATGTCATCGTTGCAAGGGTGGAGGTCATTATGCGAGCAAATGTCCATCTCTGCGTGTGATGATTGTTATTGAGGATGGTGGGTATGAGTCCGCTAGTGACTATGATGAGGAGACTTTGCCTCTTATTGCAAGTGAAGAACATGCTGGAGATGATTATGAACATGAGACGCAATACATGGCTGCTGAAGATGCTGACAGGTATGAGAGTTTAGTTGCTCAACATGTTTTGAGTGTGCAGGTAACACAAGCTGAGAAAAATCAGAGGCACAATTTGTTCTATGCAAAGGGAGTTGTGAAGGAGCGTTCTGTCCGCGTTATCATTGATGGAGGGAGCTGCAACAACTTGGCTAGCATGGAGATGGTAGAGAAGTTGTCTCTCACCACAAGACCCCATCCGCATCCTTACTACATCAAATGGTTCAACAACAGCGACAAGGTTAAGGTAACACATACTATTTGTGTACATTTTACTGTTGCTACATATGCTGATTATGTTGATTGTGATGTGGTACCCATGCAAGCATGTTCCTTATTACTTGGTAGACCATGGCAATTTGATTAAAAAATTGTACACCATGGTAGAAACAATCAGTATACTCATGTTCATAAGGATAAACATGTTACTTTGCTTCCTATGACTCCTGAACACATTTTGAAAGATGATACTAATAGAGCTAGTAAAGCAAAACAGGAGCACAAGAAGAGTGAAAATCATATTGTGGCAAAAGAATTTGAGCAACAAATGAAGCCTAATATCAAACCATCATCGCGTGTTGCATCTAAAATTAAATTGAAAAGTGGATGTTTACTTGCCACCAAATCTAATATTGATAATCTAGATTTCAGCAAATTGGTTTGCTATGCTTTTGTGTGCAAAGAGGCATTATTTTCATTCAAGGACGTGCCTTCCTCTTTGCCTCCTGCTGTCACTAACATTTTGCAGGAGTTTGCTGACGTCTTTCCACAAGACGTGCCACCAGTATTACCACCTATTCGAGGGAAATTGACTTAATTCGACGCTAGCGAGGCATTACGCAGTGTGGCGAGTACGTTGGGAATGTCGGGGTGACCAAATGGTCACCAGAGCGTCGTTAGCGACGAGCTTAGGCGGTGGTGTGTTTCGTTATCCGATGATTCGACGGATAGAGCTCACAAACAAACATGGGGTTAGGGGAAAGAATTGTGGCCTCAAAGTGAGCATGCTGAGCGGGTCGGCGAGCTCGGGGAAGGGTCGGAGATGATGTGCGGTCGCTGGTGATCTCGGCGGCCGAAGGAGGAAGAAGAGGTCGGGCACGATGCTCCGGGGCTCATCTGGTCGTGTAGCTCAGTGGAGATGGCGTAGGCGACGGAGGCAGAGCTCGTGGACACGACGGGGAGGCAAGGGCGGTTGTGGACGCAACTACGATGGCAGCATGCACACGGCGGTCTCGGCCACGGCGTCGGGAGGGCGAGGGAGAGCGCAGGGGGCGAGTGAGAGCGTCGGAGCGATCGGGATGGCACCGGGGCCTCCTTCGCGTCATCGTGCTGGCGTGGGGACGCAAGCATGCGCCATGGTTGTGTGCCGATCTCGGGCGCGTTGTGCACTGTCCTGCCTTTGCCTACTGGTAGAGGTAGGGGATAACTGGCACGCGGGCCAATTGGGTTGGGCCAACCAGTGGGCCGCCTGGTAAGTGGCCCAGGTGAGATCCTATCTTTCTCTCCCTCTCTATTATTTCTTTCTGTTTTTCTATTTTTCTTTTCTGTTTTTGATTTAGCAAAAATACTAAATCATTTCCAAAACTCCTGGAAATATTTGTGGGCACCTTTTATATTATTTCCAAAGTCCCTAAATTGTTTTCAGAACTATTAGAGCATTTAAAATATTTATAACTATTAAATGCTCCAATTCAAATACATTATGATTTAATTCAAAAATCTAGAAATGACCTAGAAAAATGTGCACCATTTTTGGTAGTGGTGTTCACGCATTTAAAAATGAGGAACTTTTTTGAAGGACATTTTGGGTTCATTGAAAATACTTTTAGTTGATCCTTGTTTTCCAAAGGGGTGCTAGGGTTTGCTGGATGCCCATTTCATATTTAGGAGAAATTTTAAACATGATGCACGATGCTCTCTGATGCAACTATTTACAGGCAATATTCTAGGGTTGTGACAGTTCTTGAGCCTTCATTATTGTGTAATTTTATAGCTTTGTATTTCTCTCTGATCTATCGGTCTACTTTGGCCAAGTTTGATTGATCTATCTTTGGTGGGAGAGGTGATTTGTAGTAGGTTCAATATTGCAGTGATCCTGTCTAGTGCCAGAAAGGACAAGGGCATGTATTTGTATTGTTACTACTAAGGGTAAAACAACGGGGTTTCGTCATATTGATTGATCTTATTCTGTCTACATTATGTCATCTTGCTTAATGTGTTACTCTCTTTGTATGAAATAAATACTTCGAGATGCATGCTGGTTAGCGGTCTTGGGTTGGAGTAATAGTAGTAGATGCAGTTGGATTAACGATCTACTTGTCACATACGTAATGACTATATAATGATTATGCCTTGGATGAACTTCATAATTATGCACAATTCTATCAATTGCCCAATAGTAATTTATTTACCCTTCATTGTTCTTATTTTGAGAGAGATGCATCTAGTGAACCTATGGCCCCTGGATCCATTCCTCATATATATACTAGTTCCTACAATTGCTATCATTATCCTAGTTACTATTATCCTTTGTTATCTTTACTATTATTTGCTTTTAAAATTGTGGCTAGCAAGAACAAGGGGGTGATGACCCCCTTGCCTTTCTTGGGTGCAAGAAATTATTTTGTTTGTGTGCAGGTGTTGTTAACTTTGTACGTGTGTTGCCTCCTACTGTTGCGATAAACCTTGGTTCTTAATCGAGGGAAATACTTTATACTATTGTGCTACATCCTCATTCCTCTTTGGGGAAATCCAACAACTTCTGCGGGAGTAGCAAATGCCTATATGAGATTATGCCATGAATGATCATGGTCATAAAGATAGCTATTCTTGTCAATTGCCCATCTGTAATTTGTTACCATGCCATTTGCCTACTTTTGAGAGAGATATCTATAGTAAACCTATGGCCTTCGGGTCCATTCTCCATCAGTACTTTCTTTTACAAAATTGCCTCTTCATTTGCCTTCATCTATCCATCTATTTACTTTTAACCTTGTAACTAGCAACACAAGGGACTTGACAACCCCCTTGCCAAGTTGGGTGCAAGTATTTATTTTGTTTGTGTGCAAGTGTTGCTTATCTTGTTAGCTTGTTGACTTCGATTGGTTCAATTAAATCTTGGTTCTTAATGTTGGAAATATGCCCTAGAGGCAATAATATTGTATTATAATATTTCTACATTCACTAGGAGTTTATATTCTATGCTATAACTGTCATGATCCTGCAATATGTGATTCACTGGAAAACTCATATGCACGTGTGGAATGATAAACGGTAAAATCCGATTCCTAGTCTCGCCTCTAAGAATATGTAGCGATCCGACCTCAAACGGTCAAATCTCTATGTATAAGTGTCATCCCTGGATCGGTAATGCTGGCACACACAGTACTCGAGGATTTATAACAGAGTGCAATCACACACTTATTACATCAAATGACTCAAAGAGAGTACTTATTGCAATAATATGGCTGAAGGCCATCTAAATAAGATAACTGCGGAAGCTTCAAGGGTAAATGAGTCCATCAACTCCAACGGCATAGCTGAGTGCATGACAATGACCTAGCGCACCTTACTCTTCGTCTGAAAACTCTGCAACATAATACATTGCAGCCTGTGTAGGTCAGCACATGGAATATGCTGGCAAGATAACACTATAGAGCAGTGAACAAGTAACAGCTATAACTATATGCATATATGGCTAGTGAAGGCTCTATGGTTGTCATTTTGCGAAAAGCTAGTTTTTTCCTACAACAAAGGAATATATTTTATTTAACTACAAAGTTTGTTGAAAAACATTGAGAATGGTAACCCCATCTCAATCCTAAATTAATAGTCATTAACCCCACAAATTAATTAAGTCAAGTGATGAGATCAACATAGTAATTCAAGCACCAGATACTCAAGATGTCCATAACCGGGGACACGGCTAACCATGATTAGTTTGTACACTCTGTAGAGGTTTGCGCACTTTTCCCCACAAAACTCGATCTCCTCCGTTGAATTTCTCGCACTGCATGATGTTAGAGAAACGGATGACCGAGACACAGTCTTTCTGAAGAGGTCCCCTTAACCGATAGATAGGCCGGTACACCTACAATCCCCTACATCTGCTATCCCATCATGGAAAGGTTTCCCTCAACTTACTCAACTATTCCAGAGCCCATAATGCCTTGTGGCTACACACGGAAATTTCTAGCATGAATAACATAATGATCCCTTTGAGCCTGGGTGGCGAACCATAGGAAAAATCACATGGATACCCCGGGACTCTCCTTTGGACAACATTGGATTTCCCCAGGTGCCCACAAACCAATCCACCCATATGTGTGTTAAATTAGCCACCTTAAGTAATCCCTTAGTTCATAATAATACTCACAACTGTCATGAGACACTCAAACCAAACCACGTCTACGAGCATAGCATAGCAAAGTATAATAAGCGTAACGTAGTAACTCCCAAGGTTTGAATGAAAGGGCAATAGGTGCTACCTCAACAACTACTTCGCGAATACCCACAAGTTAAACAGATCCTACTCATGCAATGTTTGAAGATTGAGACTAATGCATAAAAACTGGGTAATAAGGGATATGATCAAAGTGTTACTTGTCTTGCTGATGATCTGAAAACCCTAGTGATTCGTAGTAGCACGCTTCGCACTCCGGAAACTCTATCATGAACAAACAATATCATACATAAGCACTCAAGCATAAGATGCAAGGGAAAAAATCAAATGAAAAGATCCAAACTGAAAGTTCAACTAAAGAGCATCGATTTGCAAAAAGAATCAATCGAATCGGAGCTACGAAACTCAAACTACGATCAAAAGAAGTTCAACTTCAAATCTGCTTGAAAACAAATTTTAAATTGTCAAAACCATGTTCAAGTTGATTATCTGGAAAGAGGGGATCAAGACGAAGATTTTTGTGTTGGTTTCACTGGATTTGGACGAACGAGCAAAAAGTTGCGAGGGTTTGAAGATCAGGGACTAATCTGTGATAAAAGTAATCGTGGATAGGTCCCTGGTCGAAAATAAAATAAAAATAAAAACCTAACGAACGAACGTTCTCTACGAAACCCTAACGAACGAAATCGTTCGCTACCGCAGTTTAACGGACGAACGTCCGCTAATTAGAACCGAACGTAAAAACATAACCCTAAAAAAATAAACCGAGAGAAAAACCGAGGGAAAACTGAATCGGTTTTTTACCGGTTAACCAAACTTGACCGGCGGCGGCAATGGCAACGGCAGTGGCGCGGCGGCTCCGGCGAGACGGCGGGGCTCCGGCGGCGACGGCGCAGCGCGGCTCGGCGGGTGGCGGGCAGCGGCGGCGGGGTGGGGTGAGGAGGAGGGGCAGTGGCGGCTCGCCGTTTAAAGGCCGAGGGAGGGTCTGCCTTGGGGGAGGAGGCGGCGGCGAGGTAGAGTCTGGCTCGGACTCTTGCTGGCGGCATGGCTCGGGACTCCTCCCGCGCAGGAGGGAGGCGGCAGGGCGAGGTGGGCTGCGGCCCGGCTCGGTTGGGCCTTCGGCCCAGTCGGGCTACAATTTTTTTTAATAAATTTCACCAAAAAATCCTAATAAAATATAAAAAATTCTAAAAATACCAGAAACAATTTTGACCGTCTAAGTCTAATATTTAGAACAAGGTGAACATTTTTGTGGCCTAAAATGCAACTTTCAAAAAATGCATATTTTTCTAATTCAAATAAAATAGCAAATAAAATTTTAATTTGACTTTAAAATTTCTTCCCCAATATTCCTTTCATTTGAAGAAGTCATATTATATTCTCTCTTTTATTTTTTTTATTAGAAATAATTGGAGAGAAAAATATTAAAATCAAATTTGATCCTCTTTTCAAAATTGAGAAAATTCAAATATGGAAATTTGTGAAACCTCCAACTCTCTTCTTGGGTCCTTGAGTTGCTTAAGATTTCTAGGATCACAACCAAAAATGCAAATAAAATATGATATGCATATGATGACCTATGTATAACATCCAAATTGAAAATTGGGATGTTACAGAATAGCTCAAGTGTTGTTAGCGATCATGTTTTCTGGATCTAGAGATATCGGTAAGTGTAACGACAGTCTCAAAACAACATTGAGAAAAAAGACATTAGGAGAATGAACATATTGAATTGACCCAAACTTGATTGTTATACTTTGAGATGCTATCATCACAAGTAAATAATTATAACACAAAGAGTTAACATATGTTTTAGTTCCTTAGACCATGAGAGTATCATAGTCACTTCTTACGTAAGATGGACTTTAGGGTTGCTCAAACGTCATCTGTAACACAGTGATCATAATGACAACTTACAGGTTCATCAGAAAGTTTGACAAGGGACTAGATAGCTTAAGAGTGGGTGAGGGAGTCCTGGATTAGGGGGTGTCCGGATAGCCGAACTATACCTTCAGCCGGACTCCTGGACTATGAAGGTACAAGATTGAAGACTCCGTCCCGTGTCCGGAAGGGATTTTCCTTGGCGTGGAAGGCAAGCTCGGCGATACGGATGTTCAGATCTCCTACCATTGTAACCGACTCTATGTAACCCTAACCCTATCCGGTGTCTATATAAACCGGAGGGTTCTAGTCCGTAGGACAACATACACATCTACAATCATACCATAGGCTAGCTTCTAGGGTTTAGCCTCTCTGATCTCGTGGTAGATCAACTCTTGTATTACCCATATCATCAATATTAATCAAGCAGGACGTAGGGTTTTACCTCCATCGAGAGGGCCCGAACCTGGGTAAAACTTCGTGTCCCCTGCCTCCTGTTACCATCCGGCCTAGACGCATAGTTCGGGACCCCCTACCCGAGATCCGCCGGTTTTGACACCGACATTGGTGCTTTCATTGAGAGTTCCTCTGTGCCGTCGCTGTCAGGCCCGATGGCTCCTACGATCATCAATGGCGATGCAGTCCAGGGTGAGACCTTCCTCCCCAGACAGATCTTCGTCTTTGGCGGCTTTGCACTGCGGGCCGATTCACTTGGCATCTAGAGCAGATCGAAAGCTATGCCCCTGGCCGTCAGGTCAGATTCGGAAGTTTAAACTATACGGCCGAAATCCGCGGGGACTTGATCTTCGACGGATTCGAACCACTGCCGAGCGCGCTGCTCTGTCATGACGAGCATGATCTAGCTCTGCCTCCGAACAGTGCCCTGGAGGCCGCACCCGCATCGGCTCCGACCCTTAGTTCGGAGCCGACCGCGCCGATCGAGGATGGGCGGTTGGACGCCACCTCAGGGGCTGCGATCCCAACGGCGGTTGAGCCAAACACCAGCCCCGTACTCATCAAGACTCGTGACTCCATGGAGCTGGATTCTTCTCCGGACTCCGAACTCTCTGCGCCCCTGCCGAGCGAATCCGATTGGGCGTCGATCATGGAGTTCACGGCCGTGGACGTCTTTCAGCACTCGCCTTTCGGCGATATCCTGAAGTCACTGAAGTCTCTCTCTTTATCAGGAGAACCCTGGCCGGACTACGGTCAGCAAGGTTGGGATTCGGACGATGAAGAAATTCAAAACCCGCCCACCACCCACTTGGTAGCCACTGTCGACGATTTAACCGACATGCTCGACTTCAACTCCGATGACATTAACGGTATGGACGCCGATGAAGGAGACGATGAAGAATCAGCGCCTATCGAGCCCTGGAACGCCACCTCGTCACATGACGTATACATGGTGGACGCACCCAAAGATGACGGCGCGGAGCGGAAGAATGCACCGAAGGATTGTTCCCTCGGAAAGCAGTCAAAGCGGAGATGCAAGCGCCGCCCCAAATCCCGCATCGACAGAAATAGCGATCATACTGATCCATCGCTGGAGCAGGGTGAACCGCTGCCAGACAATGGCAATCCAGATAATCAAACCGAACAAACAAATCCTATCAATGATAATGGTCCGGACGACATAACGCCGGACAGGCACTTGGAGCAGCAGAACGCCCGTAAAAGGCTCGTTGCCACCGCAAGGAGCCTCAAAAAGCAGAAGCGGAGGCTCAAGGCTGCGCAAAACACGCTCCAATTCAGATGGAGCAAAATACTCAACACTGTAGCAAGGTACGGCGACAATCGCCCCTCCAAGAGCTACCCAAAGCGGAAGCTACTACCCGAATTCGATGAGGAGGCCTCAGACCCCCCACAACCAAATATCAAAGCAGCCACCTGGTCGGATAGACGACCCCTCTACCACCACAGAACAGCATTCAACGCCGCTCACAATGCAACACGCGACCCATGCGAGGGCTCGCACCCAAAGGACGGTGCAACAAGATCCATCTATGGACCACGCAAGCGCGCCCCAGCATACAATGCAACACATCAAACATCCGAACAATGCGGCACACCCAGCTACAGGGGTGCCGCACACCCCCTATGTTTCACCGATGAGGTGCTGGACCATGAATTTCCAGAGCGATTCAAGCCCGTAAACATAGAGGCATACGACGGAACAACAGACCCTAGGGTCTGGATTGAGGACTATATCCTTCATATACATATGGCTCGAGGGGATGATCTCCATGCCATCAAGTACTTACCTCTCAAACTCAAAGGGCCAGCTCGTCACTGGCTCAAAGGGCTCCCCGAAAGCTCCATCGGAAGTTGGGAAGAGCTCAAAGACGCCTTTCGGACAAACTTTCAAGGGACTTATGTCCGACCTCCGGATGCGGATGACCTGAGTCACATAACTCAACAGCCCGGAGAGTCAGCCCGAAAGCTTTGGAATAGGTTTCTTACTAAAAAGAACCAGATTGTCGACTACCTGGACGCCGAAGCCTTAGCGGCTTTCAAGCACAGCGTCCGCGACGAATGGCTCGCTAGACACCTCGGCCAAAACAAACCGAGAACGATGGCCGCATTAACAAACCTCATGACCCGCTTTTGCGCGGGTGAGGATAGCTGGCTAGCCAGATGCAGCACCAGCGACCCTAGTACATCTGAAGTTAGAGATGGAAACAGGAAATCACGGCGCAACAGCAATAACAAACGCCGGAATAAAGAAAACAGCACGAAGGGCACGACGGTAAATGCCGGATTCAAAGTCCCTCGGCCAAACCAAAAGCCGCCTTCCAAAGGCACCACGGATGAACTGTCGAGCCTCAACAAAATTCTGGACCAAGTATGTCAGATCCATAGTACCCCTAGCAAACCTGCTAATCATACCCACAGAGAATGTTGGGTCTTCAAGCAGTCCGGCAAGCTTAACGCCATACACAAGGGGGAGGATACACCAAGTGAAGACGAGGACGAACCTCCCAAACAAGACAAGGGGGAACAAAAGAAATTTCCACCCGAAGTCAAAACAGTAAACGTGTTACACGTGATCAAGAGAAAAAACAATGCGGCACTCCCTGAAAAATTTACCCAAGTGCCTGTCACCGCGAAGTCCCGCAACTGGTCGTCTCAACCGATCACCTTCGACCATCGTGACTATGCATCAAGTATCCGGCACGCAGGATGGGCTGCACTGGTATTAGACCCAGTAATTGGCGGATACCACTTCACACGAGTCTTGATGGATGGCGGCAGTAGCCTAAACCTAATATATCAGGATACAATCCGCGGGATGGGGTTAGACCCAACACAAATTCGCCACAGCAATACTACCTTTAAAGGAGTAACGCCAGGCCCAGGGGCTCGTTGTACGGGCTCCCTCCTACTACAAGTTATATTCGGCTCCCCCGATAACTTCCGTCGCGAGCATTTAACTTTCCACATCGCTCCGTTTAAAAGTGGCTATCAAGCACTACTCGGACGCGAAGCTTTCGCTCGCTTTAATGCAATACCACACTACACCTCCCTAACACTCAAGATGCCCGGTCCACATGGCATCATTTCAGTGCACGGAAGTATCAAGCGATCTCTTTGCGCTGAAGAGTGTGAGGCTGCCTTGGCAGCCGCACACTAAAGGCGCCCGGACCAGCAAAAGCATCCAATAGGTCGTCAAAACCTCAGACACAACTAATCAAGTCCGGCGCCGCTACTCATATCGAATAAACGGTCACACCCCTATCTTTCAAAAAGTACAAGGAGCTCAACGCACGCAGACGAGTGGCGATTTCTTTTATCTTGAATTATACATGGTTTCTTTAGAAAACTATCCTTTTGCACGACAACCTTTTTACCTAAATTCCTCTCTTTTACAGATGATCATCGTGCTACACCCGTCCAGGATACGGCACAACGGAGACACGGGCGCAGACGTGCAGCAGGGACACGACCCAAGGATTCTTTTTAGATTAAGACCCTGCGTAAACCTTTTTTACTGTCTCTTGTTGATACATATCCACCGTTGGGAAGGAGGCTGACGTCTTGGCATGTGGCCACGCCAGAACAATGCACATACCTGCACACAAGGGGCTTCTTACAAAGGCCATTCTTCAGGCCCGGTTTATACCACAAAGACCGAATACCCTAGGGAGTGTTCGGCGTCGCGAGTTTGGCCCTATATGCATCAGCTCCGAATCATTGTCTTTGGTCAAATGTTGGGTTTCCCCGACTCCTGTGTTTTGGTGCCTTACGTTCCGCTTTACCGGCTAAGGTAGTACCAGGAGAACTACTGCGATTGTGCCCTGGTTCATCTGGACGAGCACCTCAGTAGAGAAAGCCGAAAACTAACTGTCATGATCTAGCGTGAGACTGCTCAACCACTCGATGACCCATGGGAATGTTAGAATTCCTCGGCCTTAACGAAGGGCCGCTTTCCGGCCAGGCATATACGCACCATGGGATCGGGAGAGTGCGGAGCCACCAGGGGCTATCTAGTAGCCCCACTGTCAAACTCCTATGGCTAAGTGAAAGTGTTAAAGCATTATAGTCCGGTTGCCTCGCTCGCTCCGCTATCACCTCCTTAATAGGACCAAGACGTTGGGTTAAGTGTGAACGCATGTTTTTGCGAACACCTCCGCATTATATGTGTGGGGGTTGAAGCCGACGACTGCAATCTTTCAGGTTATACACATGTATACATAAACGGCCGCCCAGGAGGCATCACATTACTTTCAGGAAAAATTATAAAAGTAGCCTCATAAAAATCTAAAAAGCATTTCACTTACAATGAGATTACATGTCATTCAAACATAATATTTTTTGAGCATTGGGTCTCTATCAAACAAGCACCCTCAAGAACTTCCTCAAAGTAGTGCTCAGCAGCCCTTCGACCTATGGCCGAATCCTGCGCCGCAACAGTGGTAGCATCCATCTCTGCCCAGTATGCTTTAGCACGGGCAAAGGCCATCCGTCCGCCTTCTATGCACGCCAACCTCTTCATCGCATTTATGCGCGGTACCACATCGAGGACCTGCTGCACCAAGCTGAAATAGCTGCTCGGTTTTGACCTTCCCGGCCATAGTTGATCCACAACAGACCTCATGGAGAGTCCGGACAACCTATTTAGTTCGGCCCATTCGGCTAATTGGTCCGTCAACGAAAGCGGACGCTTGGGAGAAAGGAATTGCTTCCAAAACAGCTAGTCTACTTCACGGTCCGTCTGACTCTGGAAGTACTTGGCCGCATCGGCAGCGCTTGCCGCCAGATCCATATACGCATCCTCCGAACTCCACAGCCGATCTAGAGGGGCATACCGTGGATCTCCGTACTTCCTCTGCAGCATAAAGGACTTCCCGGCTACAATATCCCCAGCTTCCCGCAGCTCCTCCTTCTTTGCCCTCATAGCAGAGCGGAGGTCTTTTCCCGTTACAGCAGCCTTCTCAAGGTCCGATGCCTTCGCCTGGTTCTCCTCTTCAAGAGCCCGACAACGGTCTACGGCGGCTTTTAATTCTACGGCCATATTGACCATCTTCTTCCGGCTCTCGCCATGTGCGGCCTTCTCGGCTTGCAACTCTTCGGCCGCCTTCAAAGCAGCTGCATTACCAAATCTTGCTTGTTCCTTGGCTTGGGCAAGTTCTGCCCGCAAGGCTTCAACAGTGGCAGCTCCATCTGCAGTCATAATATGTTAAAAACACTGGCATCATACTCTTCCTATGTGGCGTTTACCAGACAAGGATACTTACCCTGCGCCTCGTCAAGCCTTCTGTTAACAAGCTCGATGTCGGCATCTGCCGCATCCAACTGCCGTTCTAAACGGGCAAACTGGCTAGTCCGGCTGGCCACCGGAGTTTCCATCTCCTGCACATAAAGGCAGTATGGTTATTACCTGGGAGTATGATCCTCCGTTTGTCATCGTTTCCGACGACAACTAGAGTCTCAGGGGCTACTATCTACACAGGGCACACCTAACATGTGCAGGACTATTACACATTCCGTTTTACGTACCTCAAAGCCTGTCAGTAGACTCATAAAAGCTTCATGCAATCCGCTTTCGGCGGACGATATCCTCTCCATCACCATATTCATCAGCACACGGTGATCATCTGAGATGGCCGCTCGCCTCACCAACCCCCTCAGAACGTCCGATCGCACACTAGACGGCGCCAGACTCTTTTGTCTACTCTCTTCGGGAGCCGGACACTGGGAGCCTCGAGGATCAATTGGATCACCTTCTGGCCTCTCCGCACTCGGAGAGGCCCTCCGCGACGACACTTCAGGGTCGCCCGCTTCCGGAGTGGAGGAGTCCGGAGGAGGCGTCTCGCTCTCCATCATCTCTGGAAGAAGATCTCCCGAAGACGAGCTCATTTGAGAGGGGCTAAGGTCCGAACTGCACAAATATATGCGGTGGTTATTTTCTCAGAAGAAAAGGATGGCATATCTGTACTATTAAAGCTTTCGGGTCACTTACGACTCCCGGGAGAATTGATCCCCCCGCGGACTTTGTGCGGCAGCAGCGCCCCCCAAGGTAGGGCCCCCGGTGGAAGATTTCTTCTCCCGTTTGGAAACTTCGGCTTCCGAATTCCCGGGCGCAGTCCTTTTCCCCTTCCGATCGTCTTCCTTCACGGAGACGCTCGCTCCCTCGGTTAGAATAGGCAGCGTTGAGGGCCCGCGTCCGCCCGCATTACCCTCCACAGTATCTTCCTTCAAGGGATCCGGGCAAGGTGCGGTCAGGAGCATCTTTTCCAATACCGGATTCTCCAAACCCTCGGGGAGGGGGCCGAACACTGAATCAACTTCGCCTTTGTTAGCCAGTCCTGGTCGAAAAAGCAAACTCTCAGAAATAACTTCGTAATGAAGGAAAGATAATATGTTCGGCCGGAAAATTCCTTACCTGTTCGGCGGCGCGGTTACTGCTCAGGCCCACGTCCTCGGTGATTTCCGGACACTCTACTTGAGGTCCGAAGAATGACTTATACATATCCTCGTGCGTCAGGCCGAGAAAATTTTGAATGGCGCGCGGACCCACGGGATTGAAATCCCACAAGCGAAGGGGCCGGCGTCTGCAAGGCTGGACTTGACGAACCAGCATAACTTGTATTACCGCAACCAAACTAAGATCGTTGTTGAAGAGATCTCGAATGCGGCTCTGCAGTAAATGCACGTCCTTGGCTGGACCCCAGCTCAGTCCTCTGCTGATCCATGACATCAGTCGTGGTGGAGGGCCCGAGCGAAAAACGGGGGCGGCCGCCCACTTGGCGCTTCTAGGAGTCATGATGTAGAACCACTCCTGTTTCCACAATGCAGACACCTCTGGGATGGAACCTTTGGGCCATGGAGCTCCCGTCATCTTGCGTATTGAGGCGCCTCCACACTCTGCATGTTGCCCTTCGATCACCGTTGGCTTTACTTCAAAGGTCTTGAGCCATAAGCCAAAGTGGGGGGTAACTCAGAGGAAGGCCTCGCATACGACAACAAAGGTCGTGATATGCAAGAAGGAGTCCGGAGCTAGATCATGGAAATCTAGCCCGTAATAAAACATCAAGCCCCTGACGAAAGGATCCAGAGCAAAACCTAGACCTCGAAGGAAGTGGGAGACAAACACGACGCTCTCGTTGGGTTTGGGAGAAGGGACGGCCTGCCCCCGGGGAGGCAGCCGATGCGACATTTTGGCGGTCAGATACCTGGCCTCCCTCAACTTTTTGATGTCTTCTTCCGTGACGGAGGAGGGCATCCATCAGCCTTAAAGGCTGGATCCGTACATGACTGAAGGTTCGGAGCACCTGACTTGAGCTTTGGGCGTTCGAGCTTGAGGCGGGGGAAGGATTCGATTAAGCACGGGAGGGAAAAGGTAAAAGCTTTGCCCCTTTATAAAGAGGGTGGATATCAAGCGTCCTCCCCGTGTCCGTTTGGACTTTCCTACGATCTAGGAGTCCTAGAAGTGGTTGGGTTACCCATGCCCATATTGATGAGAATCCCGTAATAAGGGGACACGATCTCTGTTTTTACAAGACGTGCCAAGGGAACCACCTCGCATACCACGCTGAGGTGGGTAATTAAACGACTCGGATAAAGGCTTGGCCGTGGTGTGTCGCACCACGGGATACGTCAGCAGATTAGATTTGTGTAAATATTATTCTCTCTATGGAAGTATGTGGAAACTTATTTTGCAGAGCCAGACACTATCTTTGTGTTTAAGATCTTCTATGAAGTACTTGGAGGAGGAACCCGCCTTGCAATGCCGAAGACAATTTGCGCGCCGGACCCGTCGTCATTGAAGACTGGTTCAGGGGCTACTGAGGGAGTCCTGGATTAGGGGGTGTTCGGATAGCCGAACTATACCTTCAGCTGGACTCCTGGACTATGAAGGTACAAGATTGAAGACTCCGTCCCATGTCCGGAAGGGATTTTCCTTGGCGTGGAAGGCAAGCTCGGTGATACGGATGTTCAGATCTCCTACCATTGTAACCGACTCTATGTAACCCTAACCCTATCCGGTGTCTATACAAACCGGAGGGTTCTAGTCCGTAGGACAACATACACATCTACAATCATACCATAGGCTAGCTTCTAGGGTTTAGCCTCTCTGATCTCGTGGTAGATCAACTCTTGTATTACCCATATCATCAATATTAATCAAGCAGGACGTAGGGTTTTACCTCCATCGAGAGGGCCCGAACCTGGGTAAAACTTCGTGTCCCCTGCCTCCTGTTACCATCCGACCTAGACGCACAGTTCGGGACCCCCTACCCGAGATCCACCGGTTTTGACACCGACAGTGGGATTTGCTCCCTTGACGATGGAGAGATATTCTTAGGGCCCTCCCGGTGTGACGATATCCCTCATCGTCTGGCTAGACACTAGTGACTATGTCATGGGGATGCCGGAACATGTCAACGAGAAAGGAGAACAAATCATGTAACGAGGAGACCCGTATAGTGAGCATGAGAATGACTCAAGACGGTACCGATACATCACACCTCAGGTTTTGTAATGTATCGGGAAACAAATGGAATAGCATATTATAACCAAAGGTTCACTCGAATGTCATTCGTGTACTCATAGGGATCGATATGGACGTCCACGGTTCCGCTATCGGTCATTGAACCAAAGGTTTTTTTGTTCATGTCTATGTTTTACCAAACCTACAGGGTCACAAGTTTAGGGTAATCACGATTTGCATGGTGTTAGTAGGATAGGATTAATTAGGAAATAATTATGAAATAGTTTCATTAATATTCAAAATAGTTTCGAGAGGATCCATAAGTGTTTCGGGGTCACCGAAAGAGTTCCGGGCTTTATCGGGCAATAACGGGTATTATCGATAAATAATATATACGTGGAAAATATTTCTGGACATGTTAAATTAATAATAAAAGGCTCTAATAATAGTTAGGAGGATTTTATATTTAATTAAATATCAACGGGCCTTAAAAGGCCAAGAGTGGAAGGAATATTGGGCCACTAGGGCCCAATAGGGAGGCACCACCTTTCTTCATGGAGAAGGAAGGGGGAGGCCGAATTGGAGGGTGATTCCCCCTCCTTGGCCGGCACAAAGGGGAAGGGAAACCTACCTTCCCCCTTGTGGCACCCCTCTCCCCTCCTTCAACCTATGTATACTAGAGGATTTTGGCCGTTGGACATACAAGTTTTAGAACCTCCTCTAGTTCTCTAGTTCTAGTTCTAGTTGATCCAATTAGATCGAGATCTAACCCTCTCTAGTTCTCATAATTAGAAGCCCAGTGTGGTTCCAATATCCTCCCTCTAATTCTCTGGGACAATTAGCTCTAGACGGTGAAGCGCTGCCGGATCATGAAGACCATACGCTTGTAAACTATGGAGAGGTCGTGCTTTCAGTCTTCTGTTCAAGGGGTTGTTCATGGATGGTTTGAGGGATTGTTAATTTACGGTTCAAGGGCATCAAGTATGATCTACACCTACTCTTCTTCCACTGCAACTTGGAGTTGGTAACAATCCGATCCAAACCACATCTTCATAGTGTTCCTAGTTAGTTGTAGGGCGTTTTTTTTGTTTTCTACTACATTTCCCAACACTTAACTAAGGGAAGTACTTTTGCTTTTGTGCTTCACCATTCCTCTTTAGGTAAACCCAACAACTCCTACGGGAGTAGCAGCTACGATTTTTTAGTTGCGGCAGAAGAAGAGTTGGTGTAGATCGTTCTTGAAGTCCCTCGAACTGTCCACAATGATCCCTTGAACCGAAGATCGAAAGCACAACCTCTCTATGGATTGCATGTGTATGGGCTTCACAATGCGGCGGAGTTTCAACATCTAGAGCTTAGCGTCATTGGGGAATTAGAGGAGGGTGAAAGAGAACCACACAGGGTTTCTGTATTATCTGGATTAGAGAAAACTAGAACTAGGTATAATCTAAAACAAGTCTAAATCATAACTAGAACTAGAGAGAACTAGTGAGGGGGCACCTGGGCAAAGGACTTGTGTCTCTAGTGGGGCCCCTCTCATGTATATAAAGGTGTGGGGGAGGGGAGGTTGACTTGGAGGAGGAGCCTTCCTCCCTTTATGCACCGGCCAAGGAGGGGGGGGTCCTCCTCCAACTCCCCTCCCCCCTTTAGCTTGTACGGAAAGCTAAGGTTGCACGCCTTCACTATTGGGCTCGATAGGGCCCGATAACTTTTCCTATTAGGACTTTATTATTTTTAGCCCATAGCCCCTAAATTATTTCTAGGGCCCTCTTAATCAATATCAGAGCCCTCTATTATTTATATTAGGTCTCCGTAAACAATTTTCGTCCATATATCATTTTTCGGGATTACCCGATATTCCCGGAAACACTTCTAGTGACCCCGAAACGCTTCCGACTTCTCTAAAAATTATTTCTGTTATTCCCGGCACTATTCTGAGAATATTTTCTCATATTTTTCACTCCACTAAATGTCAAAAGATCTAAATTCCCTTAAGCGTGTGCCCCTATAGGTTCCGTAAAACATAGACATGAACAAAGTCCCTTTTTTCAATGATCAATAATGGAACCGTGGACATCCATATTGACCACCATGATTATACGAATGACATTCAAGTGAACATTTGGTTATCATATGCTATTCCCTTTGCTTCGCGATACGTTACAAATCCAAGTGAGATATGTTGGTATCCCCGTGAGTCATATGCATGCTCACTATACCGGTCTCCTCATTACCAGTTTTATTCTTCTTTCTTGTTGTCATGTTATGGCATCCCTATGACATAGTCACCTTTTTCTAGCCAGACAATGATGGATGCTCCCACTCTTGAGCTATTTAGCCGCTTGTCATACTTTTCTATAAACACAAGTTATCATTATGATCACCATGCTACAGATGACATTGGAGCAACCCCAAAGTGTATCTTCTAGTATGAAGTGACTCAATACTCTCATGGTCTAGGGAACTAAAACATACATTAACTCTCTATATTATAACTATAGACTTGCGACGATAACATATCAAAGTATAACAAACAAGGTGGGGCAATTCAATATGGCCGTTCTTCTAACATCATTCTCTCAAAGTTGTCGGCATCCTTGTTACACTTAACTAATGCCTATGATCAGGAAAACATAACCATCATCCAATACTTGAGCCAGTCCTAGAGGCGAGAGTAGGAATTAGGTTTTACCATTTAAAATTGTACACGTGCTTATGGGTTTTCCTCTGATTCACATACTCAAGAAACATCGCAGTTATAACATAGATTATAAATATCTAATTATAAACATGAAAGTAAATTATACCATGATTATTGTCTCTAGGGCATAATTCCAACACGGGCATACGGATGTGCCGCGGCGAGGGCGACTCCTCCTTGATGTGGCGCCTGATTTTGAGGCCGTTGTTGCGTGGGAGACGCTCCGCCTTAATGTAGAGGAGAGACGATGCCGACTCTTGCTTGACGCGGTAGTGCGGTAGAGATGCGACATTGGCTTTTGCTTGACGCGGTAGCGCGACAGCAAGTGCGGGTCCTCCTTCACGTGTGCTAGCAATAGCATGGGCGATGCCAGACCACTCTCCTAGGGGAAGGCTCCGTCAATAGTTCGATCTACCACAAGAACTCTTCGTCTGTGGCTGCGGGAAGCACGACTGCTACAGTGGTGCCTGATCTTCCTCGTAGCCGGAGGAGATGATGACCTCCTCCTTGTCGAAGGAGCCAGCGGCCATTGAGGAAGATGACCACGGAGAGCGGCGGCGGAGATGCCAAGATTCTTAGCTGCTGCCATCGCAAAGAATCACGATCTGGGCATATGGTGTGGAGGCGATGGTGTCTCCATCGCTAGAGCGACGAGGAGCGGAAAGGATTAGAGAGTGGTGCGGTCTAGACGGCTCTCAAGTCCTGCTTAAATAGGCATGGCAACCACGCGAAGGGACTAGAAGTTGGCTTCAATGCGGCACGGCGGGTGGAGTAGACTTCTTGGTCGCCGCGTCTGCATTGAATCGGCACCGCCCGCTTGTTCGGTCCTGTTGCTCTAAGCGACAACAATGCTGCGGAGTCACATCCGCTCTGCAGCGACGCTGACCGACATGAATATGCAGCAACCGCTTCACACAAAGAGGCAGGGGCGGATCCAGTAGGGTGTAGGGTGGGGCTGGGCCCACCCTAAGATCTTGGCCCGGCCTATATACCCACAGAAGAAATGAAAAAAAAATCTAATAGGCCCAGTCAAACTCACCTTAGGCCCACCCTAGTATTTTGGGCTGGATCCGCCACTACCAAGAGGGTTTTCGGATTGGACCTAGGTGTCTGACGCGGGGAACTCCTATGTGACGCTCTCTCCGTCACAGAGTCGACCTTTTTGCATAGGGCGTGGCTCACTTGGGACGGCCCATTTTTTGCGGTGGCACTTCGCAATGTTAAAAAACGTCATAAAATGGCGAGCTAGCAATAG